>NC_069504.1:793109361-793141861 GCF_027579735.1 Bombina bombina
TTTGTATCTAAATATCACATGGGTCCTCAGGAATAGGTTGATAGTGGACTCTTATAGCATCTCATTGAATAAAGTCAACAACAGGGTATTTTTGGTCAGATGTTTTAGAGAATACCTAGTGTAACAAGGGTATGTGCCTTATATTAAGTGCATATGTTTATATCTAAACAGTATATTATTGCTCTTGCAATAGGTTGTTGTAAAGTATACAGTGTATCTAATACAGAATAAGTGTCATTTGCATTGATGTAACGATGTAGTGTATTTAGCAGTATATCAGACCTGGTAGTGGGTGATGTCTACGTATCAATAATATAAGAGGCTTATTGTCACAATGACATAACAAGGCATTGTATATGTACTTTTTACAGTTGATACTGGTAACTAATGCCACATATCTATACCTATTTAGTGGGTCTGCCTGCTGTTTTTAGAAAAGCACTAAATAAGTGCCGTTTACTGTTTTTTTTACTGTAGTATATATTGCTTTATAATAAACTTTTTTTGTTATACCATTTGCAGTACATGAGAATCTTAAATTAAAGGCCAATAAAGGATTCTATATAAACGATATAAACACTGTATATGTCTCATTTGCAGTGGGGTAGCAGTGTCCAGGGCTCACTTTGAGAAGCAGCCTCCTTCCAACCTAAGGAAATCCAACTTCTTTCACTTTGTTCTGGCTCTGTATGACCGGCAGGGACAACCTGTGGAGATTGAGCGAACTACCTTTGTGGACTTTGTGGAGAATGACAAGGTGAGGAACTGCCTACAAACTCATTTTCAAGTTACCCCCCCCCCCCAATCTAATGTATCATATTATGTTCTTATACAGTCCAACTCTCCAAATCCCATGTTTCTCAATTGTTGGTCACCGATGACCAGTTATGCTTTGAAAGTTTTCATAATAATCAGTTTAGCTTCCCATTCTATATAATGTACTATAGTGTATCACTGGCCATGCCAGCCTTCAAGTGACATGTTGTATGTAGGTAACCCAGTGTTGTATGCAGTATAGTCTGCCACTAGGTCTTACAATAGGCCTTAGTGTATCTTAGTATAGTCAGCACTGTGTTCAATAATGAGACTTTTCATATTCTAATCTAGACTACCACATTTGGTTTCCCTGTTTTACACTTCCTATACCCTAATTGTTCCCACACTGTACCCCAGTGAGACACAGTTTATATCCCAGGCTGTATCATGTTGTATCCCAGTCTGACACAGTAATGAAATAAAATAGAAAAAAAGCTCTCGAGAAAAAAGAACAATGTAGTCTGACACATACTCTATCCCAGGCTTTATCATACTGTATACCAGTGAGACACATTCTATGTCCCAGGCTGTATCCCAGTCTCACATTTTATATCCCAATCTGTATCATACTATATCTCACTGACCCCTATTCTATATCCCAAGCTGTATCATACTGTTTCCCAGTGAGACACATTCTATATCCCAGGCTGTATCATGCTGTATACCAGTGAGACACATTCTATATCCCAGGCTCTATCATGCTGTGTACCAGTGAGACACATTCTATATCCCAGGCTGTATCATGCTGTATACCAGTGAGACACATTCTATATCCCAGGCTCTATCATGCTGTGTACCAGTGAGACACATTCTATATCCCAGGCTCTATCATGCTGTGTACCAGTGAGACACATTCTATATCCCAGGCTGTATCATGCTGTATACCAGTGAGACACATTCTATATCCCAGGCTCTATCATGCTGTGTACCAGTGAGACACATTCTATATCCCAGGCTCTATCATGCTGTATACCAGTGAGACACATTCTATGTCCCAGGCTGTATCATGCTGTATACCAGTGAGACACATTCTATGTCCCAGGCTGTATCATGCTGTATACCAGTTAGACACATTCTATGTCCCAGGCTGTATCATGCTGTATACCAGTGAGACACATTCTATATCCCAGGCTCTATCATGCTGTGTACCAGTGAGACACATTCTATATCCCAGGCTCTATCATGCTGTATACCAGTGAGACACATTCTATATCCCAGGCTCTATCATGCTGTGTACCAGTGAGACACATTCTATATCCCAGGCTCTATCATGCTGTGTACCAGTGAGACACACATTCTATATCCCAGGCTATATCATGCTGTATACCAGTGAGACACATTCTATATCCCAGGCTGTATCATGCTGTATACCAGTGAGACACATTCTATATCCCAAGCTGTATCATGCTGTTTCCCAGTGAGACACATTCTATATCCCAGGCTCTATCATGCTGTGTACCAGTGAGACACATTCTATATCCCAGGCTGCATCATGCTGTATACCAGTGAGACACATTCTATATCCCAGGCTCTATCATGCTGTGTACCAGTGAGACACATTCTATATCACAGGCTGTATCATGCTGTATACCAGTGAGACACATTCAATATCCCAGGCTGTATCATGCTGTATACCAGTGAGACACATTCTATATCCCAGGCTCTATCATGCTGTGTACCAGTGAGACACATTCTATATCCCAGGCTCTATCATGCTGTATACCAGTGAGACACATTCTATATCCCAGGCTCTATCATGCTGTGTACCAGTGAGACACACATTCTATATCCCAGGCTGTATCATGCTGTATACCAGTAAGACACATTCTATATCCCAGGCTGTATCATGCTGTATACCAGTGAGACACATTCTATATCCCAAGCTGTATCATGCTGTTTCCCAGTGAGACACATTCTATATCCCAGGCTCTATCATGCTGTGTACCAGTGAGACACATTCTATATCCCAGGCTGTATCATGCTCTATACCAGTGAGACACATTCTATATCCCAGGCTCTATCATGCTGTGTACCAGTGAGACACATTCTATATCCCAGGCTCTATCATGCTGTCTACCAGTGAGACACATTCTATATCCCAGGCTCTATCATGCTGTATACCAGTGAGACACATTCTATATCCCAGGCTCTATCATGCTGTATCCCAGTGAGACACATTCTATATCCCAGGCTGTATCATGCTGTATACCAGTGAGACACATTCAATATCCCAGGCTGTATCATGCTGTATACCAGTGAGACACATTCTATATCCCAGGCTGTATCATGCTGTATACCAGTGAGACACATTCAATATCCCAGGCTGTATCATGCTGTATACCAGTGAGACACATTCTATATCACAGGCTGTATCATGCTGTGTACCAGTGAGACACATTCAATATCCCAGGCTGTATCATGCTGTGTACCAGTGAGACACATTCTATATCCCAGGCTGTATCATGCTGTATCCCAGTCTGACACATTCTATATCCCAGGCTGTATCATGCTGTATACCAGTAAGACACATTCAATATCCCAGGCTGTATCATGCTGTATACCAGTGAGACACATTCTATATCCCAAGCTGTATCATGCTGTTTCCCAGTGAGACACATTCTATATCCCAGGCTCTATCATGCTGTGTACCAGTGAGACACATTCTATATCCCAGGCTGTATCATGCTGTATACCAGTGAGACACATTCTATATCCCAGGCTCTATCATGCTGTGTACCAGTGAGACACATTCTATATCCCAGGCTCTATCATGCTGTCTACCAGTGAGACACATTCTATATCCCAGGCTCTATCATGCTGTATACCAGTGAGATACATTCTATATCCCAGGCTCTATCATGCTGTATCCCAGTGAGACACATTCTATATCCCAGGCTCTATCATGCTGTATACCAGTGAGACACATTCAATATCCCAGGCTGTATCATGCTGTATACCAGTGAGACACATTCTATATCCCAGGCTGTATCATGCTGTATACCAGTGAGACACATTCAATATCCCAGGCTGTATCATGCTGTATACCAGTGAGACACATTCTATATCACAGGCTGTATCATGCTGTGTACCAGTGAGACACATTCAATATCCCAGGCTGTATCATGCTGTGTACCAGTGAGACACATTCTATATCCCAGGCTGTATCATGCTGTATCCCAGTCTGACACATTCTATATCCCAGGCTGTATCATGCTGTATACCAGTGAGACACATTCTATACCCCATGCTGTATCATGCTGTTTCCCAGTCTGACACATTCTATATCCCAGGCTGTATCCTGCTGTATACCAGTGAGACACATTCAATATCCCAAGCTGTATCATGCTGTATACCAGTGAGACACATTCAATATCCCAAGCTGTATCATGCTGTATACCAGTGAGACACATTCAATATCCCAAGCTGTATCATGCTGTATACCAGTGAGACACATTCTATGTCCCAGACTGTATCATGCTGTATACCAGTGAGACACATTCAATATCCCAGGCTGTATCATGCTGTATACCAGTGAGACACATTCTATGTCCCAGGCTGTATCCCAGTCTGACACATTTTATATCCCAAGCTGTATCATACTATATCTCACTGTCACCCATTCTGTATCCCAAGCTGTATCATGCTGTTTCCCAGTGAGACACATTCTATATCCCAGTCTGACACATTCTATATCCCAGGCTGTATCATACTGTATCCCAGTCTGACACAGTAATGAAATAAAATAGAAAAAAAGTGCTTGAGAAAAAGAACAATATAGTCTGACACATTATATATCCCAGGCTTTATTATGCTGCATACCAGTCTGATAAATGATATATCCCAGTGAAACCCATTTTGTATCCCAGGCTATATATCATGCTGTATCCCAGTGAGACACATTCTATATCACAGGCAGTATCATGCTGTATACCAGTGAGACACATTCTATATCCCAGGCTGTATCATGCTGTGTACCAGTGAGACACATTCTATATCCCAGGCTGTATCATGCTGTATACCAGTGAGACACATTCTATATCCCAGGCTGTATCATGCTGTATACCAGTGAGACACATTCTATATCACAGGCTCTATCATGCTGTATCCCAGTGAGACACATTGTATATCACAGGCTGTATCATGCTGTATACCAGTGAGACACATTCTATATCCCAGTCTGACACATTCTATATCCCAGTCTGACACATTCTATATCCCAAGCTTTATTATGCTGTATACCAGTCTGATAAATGATATATCCCAGTGAAACCCATTTTGTATCCCAGGCTATATATCATACTGTATCCCAGTCTGACACATTTTATATCCCAGGCTGTATAATACTAAATCCCAGTGACACCCATTCTGTATCCCAGGCTGTATCATGCTGTATCTCAGTCTGACACATTTTATATCCCAGTGACACCCATTCTGTATCCCAGGCTGTATCATGCTGTATACCAGTGAGACACATTCTATATCCCAGGCTGTATCATGCTGTATACCAGTGAAACACATTCTATATCCCAGGCTGTATCATGCTGTATCCCAGTCTAATACATTCTATATCACAGGCTGTATCATTTTGTATCCCAGTGAGACACATTCTATATCCCAGGCTGTATCCTGCTGTATCCCAGTTAGACACATTCTATATCCCAAGCTGTATCATGCTGTGTACCAGTCTGACACATTCTATATCCCAGGCTGTATTATGCTGTATACCAGTGAGACACATTCTATATCCCAGGCTCTATCATGCTGTGTACCAGTCTGACACATTCTATATCCCAGGCTGTATTATGCTGTATCCCAGTGAGACACATTCTATATCACATACTGTATCATGCTGTATACCAGTGAGACACATTCTATATCCAAGGCTGTATCATGCTGTATCCCAGTGAGACACATTCTATATCCCAGGCTCTATCATGCTGTGTACCAGTGAGACACATTCTATATCCCAGGCTCTATCATGCTGTATACCAGTGAGACACATTCTATATCCCAGGCTGTATCATGCTGTATCCCAGTGAGACACATTCTATATCCCAAGCTGTATCATGCTGTTTCCCAGTGAGACACATTCTATATCCCAGACTGTATCATGCTGTATCCCAGTGAGACACATTCTATATCCCAGGCTGTATCATGCTGTATCCCAGTGAGACACATTCTATATCCCAGGCTGTATCATGCTGTGTACCAGTGAGACACATTCTATATCCCAGGCTGTATCATGCTGTATACCACTGAGACACATTCTATATCCCAGGCTCTATCATGCTGTGTACCAGTGAGACACATTCTATATCCCAGGCTGTATCATGCTGTATACCAGTAAGACACATTCTATATCCCAGGCTGTATCATGCTGTATCCCAGTTAGACACATTCTATATCCCAGGCTGTATCATGCTGTATCCCAGTGAGACACATTCTATATCCCAGGCTGTATTATGCTGTATCCCAGTGAGACACATTCTATATCCAAGGCTGTATCATGCTCTATCCCAGTGAGACACATTCTATATCCCAGACTGTATCCTGCTGTATCCCAGTGAGACACATTCTATATCCCAGGCTGTATCCTGCTGTATCCCAGTCTGACACATTCTATATCCCAGGCTGTTTCATTTGTATCCCGGTGAGACACATTCTATATCCCAGGCTCTATCATGCTGCGTACCAGTGAGACACATTCTATATCCCAGGCTCTATCATGCTGTGTACCAGTGAGACACATTCTATATCCCAGGCTGTATCCTGCTGTATCCCAGTCTGACACATTCTATATCCCAGGCTGTATCATGCTGTATCCCAGTCTGACACATTCTATATCCCAGGCTGTTTCCTGCTGTATCCCAGTCTGACACATTCTATATCCCAGGCTGTATCATGCTGTATCCCAGTCTGACACATTCTATATCACAGGCTGTATCCTGCTGTATCCCAGTCTGACACATTCTATATCCCAGACTGTATCCTGCTGTATCCCAGTCTGACACATTCTATATCCCATGCTGTATTACGCTGTATCCCAGTCTGACACATTCTATATCCCAGGCTCTATCATGCTGTATACCAGTGAGACACATTCTATATCCCAGGCTGTATCCTGCTGTATACCAGTGAGACACATTCTATATCCCAGGCTGTATCCTTCTGTATCCCAGTCTGACACATTCTATATCCCAGGCTGTATCATGCTCTATCCCAGTCTGACACATTCTATATCCCAGGCTGTATCATGCTGTATCCCAGTCTGACACATTCTATATCCCAGGCTGTATCCTGCTGTATCCCAGTCTGACACATTCTATATCCCAGGCTGTATCCTGCTGTATACCAGTGAGACACATTCTATATCCCAGGCTGTATCCTGCTGTATCCCAGTCTGACACATTCTATATCCCAGGCTGTATCCTGCTGTATACCAGTGAGACACATTCTATATCCCAGGCTGTATCATGCTGTATACCAGTCTGACACATTCTATATCCCAGGCTGTTTCATTTGTATCCCAGTGAGACACATTCTATATCCCAGGCTCTATCATGCTGTATACCAGTAAGACACATTCTATATCCCAGGCTGTATCATGCTGTATACCAGTGAGACACATTCTATATCACAGCCTGTAACATGCTGTATCCCAGTGAGACACATTCTATATTCCAGGCTGTATCATGCTGTATCCCAGTATGACACATTCTATATCACAGGCTGTATCCTGCTGTATACCAGTGAGACACATTCTATATCCCAGGCTGTATCCTGCTGTATCCCAGTCTGACACATTCTATATCCCAGACTGTATTCTGCTGTATCCCAGTCTGACACATTCTATATCCCAGGCTGTATCCTGCTGTATCCCAGTGAGACACATTCTATATCCCAGGCTGTACCATGCTGTATCCCAGTCTGACACATTCTATATCCCAGGCTGTATCCTGCTGTATCCCAGTGAGACACATTCTATATCCCAGGCTGTATCATGCTGTATCCCAGTGAGACACATTCTATATCCCAGGCTCTATCATGCTGTATACCAGTGAGACACATTCTATATCCCAGGCTGTTTCATTTGTATCCCAGTGAGACACATTCTATATCCCAGGCTCTATCATGCTGTGTACCAGTGAGACACATTCTATATCCCAGGCTGTATCATGCTGTATACCAGTGAGACACATTCTATATCCCAGGCTGTATCCTGCTGTATCCCAGTGAGACACATTCTATCTCCCAGGCTGTATCATGCTGTATCCCTGTCTGACACATTCTATATCCCAGGCTGTATCCTGCTGTATCCCAGTCTGACACATTCTATATCCCAGGCTGTTTCCTGCTGTATCCCAGTGAGACACATTCTATATCCCAGGCTGTATCATGCTGTATACCAGTGAGACACATTCTATATCCCAAGCTGTATCATGCTGTATACCAGTGAAACGCATTCTATATTCCAGGCTGTATCATGCTGTATACCAGTGAGACACATTCTATATCCCAGGCTGTATCATGCTGTATACCAGTGAGACACATTCTATATCCCAGGCTGTATCATGCTGTATACCAGTGAGACACATTCAATATCCCAGGCTGTATCATGCTGTATACCAGTGAGACACATTCAATATCCCAAGCTGTATCATGCTGTATACCAGTGAGACACATTCAATATCCCAAGCTGTATCATGCTGTATACCAGTGAGACACATTCAATATCCCAAGCTGTATCATACTGTATACCAGTGAGACACATTCTATGTCCCAGGCTCTATCATGCTGTATACCAGTGAGACACATTCTATATCCCAGGCTGTATCATGCTGTATACCAGTGAGACACATTCTATATCCCAGTTTGACATCTTTTATATCACAGCTGTATCATGTTGTATCCCAGTCTGACACATTCTATATCCCAGGCTGTATCCTGCTGTATCCCAGTCTGACACATTCTATATCCCAGGCTGTATCCTGCTGTATCCCAGTCTGACACATTCAATATCCCAGGCTGTATCCTGCTGTATCCCAGTCTGACACATTCTATATCCCAGGCCGTATTGTGCTGTATCCAAGTCTGACACAGTCTATATCCCAGGGTGTATCATGCTGTATCCCAATCTGACGCATTCTATAGCACAGTCTGTATCATGCTGTATCCTAGTGAGACACAGTCTATATCACAGGCTGTAGTATGTTGTATCCCAGTGAGACACCTTCTATATCCCAGGCTGTATCCTGCTGTATACCAGTCTGACACATTCAATATCCCAGGCTGTATCATGCTGTATCCCAGTCTGACAAATTCTATATTCCAGGCTGTATCATGCTGTATCCCAATGAGACACAGTCTCTATCACAGACTGCATCATGCTGTATGCCAGTCTGACACATTCTATATCCCAGGCTGTATCATGCTGTATCCCTGTCTGACACATTCTATATCCCAGGCTGTATCATGTTGTATACCAGTGAGACACATTCTATATCCCAGGCTGTATCCTGCTGTATCCCTGTCTGACACATTCTATATCCCAGGCTGTATCATGCTGTATCCCAGTCTGACACATTCTATATCACAGGCTGTATCATGCTGTATCCCAATGAGACACAGTCTCTATCACAGACTGTATCATGCTGTATGCCAGTCTGACACATTCTATATCCCAGGCTGTATCATGCTGTATCCCTGTCTGACACATTCTATATCCCAGGCTGTATCATTCTGTATCCCTGTCTGACACATTCTATATCCCAGGCTGTATCATGTTGTATACCAGTGAGACACATTCTATATCCCAGGCTGTATCCTGCTGTATCCCTGTCTGACACATTCTATATCCCAGGCTGTATCCTGCTGTATCCCTGTCTGACACATTCTATATCACAGGCTGTATCATGCTGTATACCAGTCTGACACATTCTATATCCCAGACTGTATCATTTTGTATCCCAGTCTGACACATTCTATATCCCAGGCTGTATCATTTGTATCCCAGTGAGACACATTCTATATCACAGGCTGTATACCAGTGAGACACATTCTATATCCCAGGCTGTATCATGCTGTATCCCAGTGAGACACATTCTATATCACAGGCTGTATACCAGTGAGACACATTCTCTATCACAGACTGTATCATGCTGTATCCCAGTCTGACACATTATATATCCCAGGCTGTATCATGCTGTATCCCAGTCTGACACATTATATATCCCAGGCTGTATCATGCTGTATACCAGTGAGACACATTCTATATCCCAGGCTGTATCATGCTGTATACCAGTGAGACACATTATATATCCCAGGCTGTATCATGCTGTATCCCAGTCTGACACATTCTATATCCCAGGCTGTATCATGCTGTATCCCAGTTTGACACATTATATATCCCAGGCTGTATCATGCTGTATACCAGTGAGACACATTCTATATCCCAGGCTGTATCATGCTGTATACCAGTGAGACACATTCTATATCCCAGGCTGTATCATGCTGTATACCAGTGAGACACATTATATATCCCAGGCTGTATCCTGCTGTATCCCAGTTAGACATATTCTATATCCCAGGTTGTATCATGCTGTATACCAGTCTAACACATTCTATATCCCAGGCTGTATCGTTTGTATCCCAGTGAGACACATTCTATATCACAGGCTGTATCATGCTGTATACCAGTGAGACACATTCAATATCCCAGGCTTTATCATGCTGTATACCAGTGAGACACATTCTATATCCCAGACTGTATCATGCTGTATCCCAGTGAGACACATTCTATATCCCAGGCTCTATCATGCTGTATACCAGTGAGACACATTCTATATCCCAGACTGTATCATGCTGTATACCAGTGAGACACATTCTATATCCCAGGCTGTATCCTGCTGTATCCCAGTGAGACACATTCTATATCCCAGGCTGTATCATGCTGTATACCAGTCTGACACATTCTATATCACAGGCTGTATCCTGCTGTATCCCAGTGAGACACATTCTATATTCCAGGCTGTATCATGCTGTATCCCTGTCTGACACATTCTATATCCCAGGCTGTATCCTGCTGTATCCCTGTCTGACACATTCTATATCCCAGGCTGTATCCTGCTGTATCCCTGTCTGACACATTATATATCCCAGGCTGTATCCTGCTGTATCCCTGTCTGACACATTCTATATCCCAGGCTGTATCATTTTGTATCCCAGTGAGACATCTTCTATATCCCAGGATGTATCATGCTGCATCCAAGTCTGACACATTCTGTATCCTAGGCTGTATCATGCTGTATCCCAGTGAGACACATTCTATATCCCAGGCTGTATCATGCTGTATCCCTGTCTGACACATTCTATATCACAGGCTGTATCCTGCTGTATCCCAGTCTGACACATTCTGTATCCTAGGCTGTATCATGCTGTATCCCAGTGAGACACATTATATATCCCAGGCTGTATCCTGCTGTATCCCAGTGAGACACATTCTATATCCAAGGCTGTATCATGCTGTATCCCAGTCTGACACATTCTATATCCCAGACTGTATCATGCTGTATATCAGTGAAACACATTCTCTATCACAGGCTGTATCATGCTGTATCTCAGTGAAACACATTCTCTATCACAGGCTGTATCATGTTTTATCCCAGTTGAACACATTATGTATCCCAGACTATCCTATTCTATTTCCCAGTCCTATATTTCTACTCATCACACACTGAACGTCCTACAACAATGGTGTATCCTGGGTTATATGCTGTGTGAATGAATGAGACTCACCACCTATGCTAGAATATACCTTTTTCAGACATTATCTTTTGTTTGAAGAGGCTATCACTGTACCCCAGACTATGCAGGTTATTAGTTATTTCATGCTTTTTTATTCTATATATTTTGTTATACAGTCTATATCCCTCTCTGTCATACTCTAATATTCTGTATGCCACACGGTCTATATATGTATTAAAGACTCAGTAGCAGACCTACTTAACAGAGGGCCTTGGTGCAACATTTTTGGGCCCCCAAAGGTAACTCAGTAGTAATCAATAGTAATAATATATATGCTGCTCTGTATAATAACTTTGAGGATAGACAGACAGACAGACAGACAGACAGACAGACAGACAGACAGATAGATAGATAGATAGATAGATAGATAGATAGATAGATAGATAGATAGACCTGCAACCTGCACTAAAAAAAGGATTCCCTGCATTAGGATTGTATACATTCTGCGCATGCCTATGTAAAGACTGGTTGCTTTGGGGCCTCCAACCCTGGTTCCACCACTTACTACACCACTGATTGTTCTGTGCCTTTAATGAGTTCCTAAAATATGTCCTATGCACAATCAACTCTAAGGTGATTGATATTGAACTTTCTTCTTCTGTGAATCTGCCCAATCTTTGGAGATAAGACATTCTATGTAATGTGCTATCACTACCTGCTTCTAGTGCTTTTTTGTTTGTTTTTCCTGTCTACACAGCACTAATTTAGTTCATCAGTTTCCCCAGCCATGTCACAGGATTTATTCACTATATGGAGTATTTATGCTATGTCCTGGCTGCTACTCTGCACTTTTGGTTCTTCCCTAAACTCTTTATTTCTTTGTAAATGAAACGTGCATTTCTCTGGGGCATTAAACATGTATATTCTAATTGCTCTCGCAGGTGATTACATTACATAGTTAAACAATTGGTGTTCTATGTTTCTTTTTGAACATTGGATTTATACTTGATCTTTTAAAATTATTATTCTGAGATCATATCCTTTAAAATGTTCTATCATCTATCATCTATCTATATATATATATCTATCTATCATCTATCTATCTATCTATCTATCTATCTATCTGTCTGTCTGTCTGTCTGTCTGTCTGTCTGTCTGTCTGTCTATCTATCTATCTGTCTGTCTATTATCTATCTATATCTCTCTATCTATCTATCTATCTGTCTATTATCTATCTCTATACAGTGTATTTTATTTTGCATATATTAGTTAGATCCTAAACTTCTCAACAATAATTAAAATTAAAATTATTACTTCTCTAACATTATTTTATTAAAATTAAAAAGCTCATAACAAATGCATAATATACTATTATTTTCATTTAAAATGCTTGAAGAATTATTTTACTTTCTATACAGAATTAAATGTGTAAAAGGTTTGTACATTAATCGGAAATGTAGCAGTAAAAGAAATTTTAAATTGCTGAAGATACTATAACTATTTATTTATCTTTGTATCTATCTATCATCTATCTATCTATCTATCTATCTATCTATCTATCTATCTATCTATCATCTATCTTTCTGTCTTTCTGTCTGTCTGTCTGTCTTCCTATCTGTCTATAATTGATCTATCTATCATCTATCTATGTATCTATCTATTATCTATCTATCTATCTATCTATCTGTCTTCTAATTTTATTAATGAAATATCGGTTCCAAAATCAAGAAGGAAGAGAGATAATTTGCATTTTATATGATCATATAAGTTTGTTTGAAAATCTTGACCCATTTTTGTAAACAAAACACAACGATCTTTAACCTAGTCTATAATTTCAGTCTGGAGTTTTTATGTTGATATCATACAATTTATATATGAATTAACAACATATTATTGTTTATAAGGAAATGGGCAACGAAAAAACGAATAATGGCACTCACTACAGACTGCAGCTCTTGTACAGCAATGGTAAGTCCTCTGTATGTGTGAGTTATGCACATTCACTGATGTTGCTGATAAATTAGTAACTCGTTATTATTATCACACAGTTAGGCAAATCTGTGTTGCTGTCAGTACCTCACTACTATATGTCTGGGACCAGTTTTTAGCCCACAGCAAATTCTTTTATGCTGCCGATCAATTATTAGCTCACTGTGGGTCTGGCTCAGCTGTTAGCTCACAGCCTGCAAACTCACTAATGTCACTGATTAATTATTAGCTCACCAGTGTGTGTGTCTGGCTCAGTTGTTAGCTCACAGCCTGCAAACTCACTAATGTCACTGATTAATGATTAGATCACCAGTGTGTGTGTCTCGCTCAGCTGTTAGCGCACAGCCTGCAAACTCACTAATGTCACTGATTAATTATTAGCTCACCAGTGTGTGTGTCTGGCTCAGTTGTTAGCTCACAGCCTGCAAACTCACTAATGTCACTGATTAATGATTAGATCACCAGTGTGTGTGTCTCGCTCAGCTGTTAGCGCACAGCCTGCAAACTCACTAATGTCACTGATTAATGATTAGCTCACCAGTGTGTGTGTCTCGCTCAGCTGTTAGCGCACAGCCTGCAAACTCACTAATGTCACTGATTAATGATTAGCTCACCAGTGTGTGTGTCTGGCTCAGCTGTTAGCGCACAGCCTGCAAACTCACTAATGTCACTGATTAATTATTAGCTCACCAGTGTGTGTGTCTGACTCAGCTGTTAGCTCGCAGCCTGCAAACTCACTAATGTCACTGATTAATTATTAGCTCACCAGTGTGTGTGTCTGGTTCAGCTGTTAGCGCACAGCCTGCAAACTCACTAATGTCACTGATTAATTATTAGCTCACCAGTGTGTGTGTCTGGCTCAGCTGTTAGCTCAAAGTCTGCAAACTCACTAATGTCACTGATTAATTATTAGCTCACCAGTGTGTATGTCTAGCTCAGCTGTTAGCTCTTAGCATGCAAACTCACTAATGTCACTGATTAATTATTAGCTCACCAGTGTGTGTGTCTGGCTCAGCTGTTAGCTCGCAGCCTGCAAACTCACTAATGTCACTGATTAATTTATTAGCTCACTAATGTCACTGTGTCCGGTTCAGTTATTAGCTCTTAGACACGCAAGCTCGCTTGTGTAGAAAATCAGTTGGTAGCTCACCAGTTTATGTGTCTAGATAAGTAATTAGCAGCTAGCTCAGCTAAGTTGCCTGATCAGTTAGTAGTGTATGCTCACTTATTCCCATTGGTTAGTAGGTCACAAGTTTGTGTAAAAAGCTTTTAGCTAGCCTGAAAGCCCACCGTTTGCAAACTCATTTGTTTGATCATCATTCATTTCTAAGTGCACATTTAAAACACAGTTTTGTGTGTGTGTGTGTGTGTGTAATATATATATATATATATATATATATATATATATATATATATATATATATATATATATATATATATATATATATATATATATATATAAAATTATTTTATTTTTAGGTTTTTAAAATTACATATCACCCAAGAAGGTTAAGTTGCTTGAACTATTTATTTTCTCTAAAATATTATTATTATTTTTTTACACGGATATTTCGAAAATAATTATCTTATACTTTTCTTCAGGTGTGAGGACAGAACAAGACCTATTTGTTCGGCTTATTGACTCGGTGACCAAACAGGTGAGTCCTGTATTAATTTATTTTTATTTAAATTACTTTAGTTATCATTAAAAGATTCGAATTTAAGCTGACTGGGGGTGAGGATCAGCTTCAATTCGAATCGTTTATTTCGAATTTAAAGTATTTAAATCGTACCTATGGGTAAAAATAAATATAGCTGTAATGGACACTGAAGATTTGTATAGCTTGTTTAGGTGACTAGAACTATGAAGTTTACTTTTAGAATTTCCTTCAAATAGCCCAAATGATCTAAAATTTAGTAATATTTATTTTCTTTCCTTTTTTTGTAGCCTATAGCATATGAAGGACAGAATAAAAACCCAGAGATGTGTAGGGTACTTCTTACACACGAGATCATGTGCAGGTAAGTGTTAGTAACTGAAAAGTCAGGCACCTGTGTTGCATTTTTATCTATTTGTTGGTATCTCCTAAAGTTTTACATTAGTTGTAACAATACAATCTAAGGAATTTCATGGTAGTATATTATGTATCAAAAGCTAAATCTGTTACCTTTTTTTCTTTTTGTTTCATTAAAATGTTGCAAATTGCCTAAATCAGCAGCATTTTTTTAACAGTAGGTGTTCAAAGTTTTTTAATTTTTTTATTATTAATATTGGACGGTTACTTTATATTATGGAATATTTTAATATTTTTCACATAGAAAGCTCTTTATTGATACCTCATGTATTTGTCAAAGTTGTATTCTTGATGTAGAAAATGGAATAAAAGGAATAAATAAAAAAAAGTTAGCAATCATATATTTAGGGCTATAACCACAGGACAGTTAAGGACACTAACTTTATAATAGGTTGCCATTTTGTTCAGTCCTTACTGATTTCAGTCCAGGAACAAAAGGCTAATTAGCTGCTGCACCCAATTAGTGACTTGTGCTTCATCACTTAACATGGATCAGAAAATTGGAACAGTTTTCATCAGAAGTTCTAAAAGTTGAAAACCACCTCTGAGCATCCTCAGTTAAATGGGATACCATGTGATGCAAAGATTTTCAGTAACCCTTTACAGACTGAGGATGATTTAAAGGGACATTATACTTGAAAATTGTTATTATTTAAAAAGATAGATAATCCCTTTATTACATATTTCCTAGTTTTGCATAACCAACACAGTTATATTAATAAGCTTTTTACCTCTAAGATAAACAGTATTGAATCTCCTGCAGACTGCCCCTTGTCTCAGTGCTTTTTATAAACTTGCATTTTAGTCAATCAGTGCTGGTTCTTGCATAACAATTATCACTATCCACAGGAGTGGGCACAATGTTTTCTAGATAGAATGTATGACTAAGCACTCTCTGACAATTGTGCAATATTTAAAAAGCATTGAGATAAGGGGCGGCCTGCTGACATATGGACATAGGTATACTTAGAGGTTATAAAGTATATTAATATAACAATGTTGGTTTTGCAGAGCTAGGGAATGGGTAGTAAAGGCATTATCTATCTTTTTTTAAACAATAAAAACTTAAGTAGACTTTCCCTTTATATATATATATATATATATATATATATATATATATATATATATATATATATATATATATATATATATATATATATATATTCATAACTTTATCTGAAATACCTGGAAAGGTAGACATCTATTACAGTCAAATAGCTTTTCTCAAGGGTTAATGTTGTACAATTTGCTGTTTTTTAATTGGAGGGCATTCTAGTATATCTGAAATTCAGATATTTTAATGAATTTGCATTCACTTTTTAGACAGTTATCACTCTAAATCCTTGCTCACCTTATTTTAATACATCAAAAATGATATGTGCACTCTATTTCAGATTCTAGTGCTAAAATATCATTAAACTGGAATGTCCCATTAAAATATTTGTATGATCTTTACTATAAGGAAAAACAACAGTAGTATGACAGATATTGGCTTTTCATGTTATCAGTCTACCAGTCTCACACATATTCAGTACACATTCTAGCAAACTCAATTATTTTAGAGATAGAGTATGTAATTTTCAGAGAATTTTTAATGTACTGCTATTTTGTAATGTATATCTTTCTCTTGTTATCCCTTAAAGGGACACTGTACCCAAAAATTTTCTTTTGTAATTCAGAAAGAGCATGCAATTTTAAGCAACTTTCTAATTTACTCCTATTATCAATTTTTCTTCGTTCTCTTGCTATCATTATTTGAAAAAGAAGGCATCTAAGCTTTTTTTGGTTTCAGACTCTGGACAGCACTTTTTTATTGGTGGATGAATTTATCCACCAATCAGCAAGGACAACCCAGGTTGTTCACCAAAAATGGGCCGGCATCTAAACTTACATTCTTGCATTTCAAATAAAGATACCAAGAGAAAGAAGAAAATTTGATAATAGGAGTAAATTAGAAAGTTGCTTAAAATTTCATGCTCAATCTGAATCACAAAAGAATTTTTTTGGGTACAGTGTCCCTTTAATGAAAATCATACCTAGATAGGCACGGGAGCAACAATGTTCTACTGGAAGCTAGTTTGTGATTGGTAGAAATGTACATATAACTCTAGTCATTGGCTCGACAAATAAAAAAGAGCATTTATTTGCAGAAAGTCTTTTTAGACCTCAAATAATGCAAATAAAACAAGTTCATATTCATTTATAAACAACACAATGCTAATGTTTTAACTTAGCTATAATTTTCAATCACAGCTTTCATATGTCCTGGCATTCTCGCCACCAGTCTTTTACATTACTCTTTGGTGACTTTAGGCCACTCCTAACGCATAAAATTCAAGCAGCTCAGCTTTTTTGATGGCATGTGACCATCCATCTGCTTCTTGATTACATTCCAGAGGTTTTTCATGGGTTTCAGGTCTGGAGATTTTGGGTCTTTATCTGGTGGTCCTCCATCCACATCTTGATTGACCTGGTTGTGTGGCATTGTACAGTGTCCTGCTGGGAATACCAATCCTACGAATTAGGGAACATTGTCAGTGCAGAAGGAAGCAGGTTTTCTTCCAGGATCACCTTGTATGTGACTTCACAAAGATAAATCTACCTGATTCCAGCCTTGCTGAAGCAACACCCAGCTCATCCCTGATCCTCCACCAAATTTCACAGTGGGTGCAAGACACTGAGGCTTTTAGGCCTCTCCAGGTCTCCGTCTAACCATTAGATGACCAGGTGTTGGACAAAGCTGAAAATTGGACTCGTAAGAGAAGAGTTATCTTTGTGAAGGAAGCATGAATCAAGCCATGTACAAGGTTATTCTAGAAGAAACTTGCACCCTTCTGCACTGACAATGTTCCCCAACTCTGAGGATTGTTTTCCAGCAGGACAATGCTCAATGCCACACAGCCAAATCAATCAAGGTGTGGATGGAGGACCCCCAGATCAAGACTTTGTCATGGCCAGCCCAATCTGAACCCCATTAAAAACCTCTGGAATGTGATCAAGAGGAAGATGGATGGTCACAAGTCATCAAACAAGGCATAGCTGCTTGAATGTTTCATCCAGGAGTGGCATTAAGTCATCCAACAGCAATGTGAAAGACTGTTGGAAAGGATGCCAAGGTGCATGAAAGCTGTGATTGAAAATCAGGGTTTTTGCACCAAATATTGATCCATGAACTCTTGCTAAGTTAAAAAATGATTATTGTATTGTTTAAAAATTATCATTAAGGTGAAAGTAAATCCTAGCATTTTACAAATGCTAGGATTTACTATTGAAACAAATAAAGGGGACTTTCATTCATGAAGTACAAGATACTTCATGTAGAAAGCTCCTTTATTTGATTCAATCGATTGCCGTTTTTACCTTGTACAGCAGCCCACGGCAAAAAAACTTTTTGGCTAAGAGGTGACATTTTCACCTCTTAGCCAGTAGCCGTGCGGTAAATCCGGCTCCCATAGGCACCAAGCCAATTTTACAAACGCTAGGATTTACTTTCACTTTAACTTTTTATCTTTGCATTATTCGAGGTCTGATGAAAACACTGCATCTTTTTTATTTTTATTTTGATCAGTTGTATTTTCTGCAAAAAAGCTCTAAATGACAAGGTGTTATATATATATATATATATATATATATATATATATATATATATATATATATATATATATATATATATATATATATATATATATATGTGTGTGTGTGTGTACTTAAATATTGATATTAGGTATTAAGATGGATTTACTATTATTACTGTATGTTTAATTCACCAATATAAGCTATAAAGATGCACAGTTTCATGGTACAGATGTATAGACAAAAGATATTGAGGGCCATAATTGTTTATAATCTAATCTGTAGTTAAATTCTGTTTTCCTGTGTAAAGTGATGGAGGAGCTGCCCTGTGTAATTTGGTTTTACCAATTACACTGAAACACAATACCAATTGTTATTATCTAAGCAGCAGCAAACCTGAATGTTCTTGTAGGTGAAAGGACAAACTAATGTGAAGCATTTTGATGTGGGCTCCATGGACCCTACAGCTGTTTAGTAAGAGAGGCATTGACAGTCTGTAAACCTCACAGCTGGTATCTCTGCACAAGGCTGGCTCTGCACTGGGCTACTGGTCACCCTGCCCCTGGTCAGACAGATGGTGGGAATTTACACACTTTTGTTATGCAATCAGCAGGAGCAGAATGCAACACAAAGGCTGCCAGTGATTCATCCTCCTACATTTGTAGGGAGGTTTGCAGAGCACAATATGAGGAGCGTAGTATGATCTGTCAATGCAGAGTAATGTGTGTGAAGAGCTGCTTATAGCGAGGTTTGCAGAGCACAGTGTGCAGAGAGTGGTATGATCTGTCTATGCACAGTAATGTATACGCAGAGCTGCTTATAGCGAGGTTTGCAGAGCACAGTGTGCAGAGAGTGGTATGATCTGTCTATGCACAGTAATGTATACGCAGAGCTGCTTATAGCGAGGTTTGCAGAGCACAGTGTGCAGAGAGTGATATGATCTGTCTATGCAGAGTAATGTGTGTGCAGAGCTGCTTATAGCGGGGTTTGCAGAGCACAGTGTGCAGAGAGTGGTATGATCTGTCTATGCAGAGTAATGTGTGTGCAGAGCTGCTTATAGCGGGGTTTGCAGAGCACAGTGTGCAGAGTGTAGTATGATCTGTCTATGCAGAGTAATGTGTGTGCAGAGCTGCTTATAGCGGGGTTTGCAGAGCACAGTGTGCAGAGTGTAGTATGATCTGTCTATGCAGAGTAATGTGTGTGCAGAGCTGCTTATAGCGGGGTTTGCAGAGCACAGTGTGCAGAGAGTGGTATGATCTGTCTATGCAGAGTAATGTGTGTGCAGATTTGCTTATAGGGAGGTTTGCAGAGCACAGTGTGCAGAGTGTAGTATGATCTGTCTATGCAGAGTAGTGTGTGTGCAGAGCTGCTTAAAGCGAGGTTTGCAGAGCACAGTCAAGTCAAGTCAAGAATACTTTATTAGCATGACATTATTACATGTGTTGCCAAAGTAATATGTTACAATAAAACAGATCAATAACAACTTATAAAGTAGGAGTATAGTGGGTAAATATGGTAACAGTTCATTTAATCTGATTGGGGGTTCTGGTCATGTGACAGTCTGCTACATACTTTGCTACTATCCTTGTAGCTTTGTTTTTTTCTCCTAAGAGTACACATAGCCTTTCTTGTTCATACATCTGTGGGAAGTCTGCTATTTCTTTCATTATTTTTGGGAAGTATTTATCCCTTAAGAGTTTGTATCTTGTACAGTACAAGATTAAGTGCGCTTCAGTCTCTATGTCCCCACTGTCACACCGTGCACATTGTCTGGCTGCCCTGGGTCTCCATTTTGTCTGATATCTGCCAGTCTCTATTTCCAGCTGGTGGTCAGAGATTCTGTATTTAGTGAGTATCTGTCTGTGCTTTGGGTTGGTGACACTTGTGAGATACTCAGCTAGTTTTTACTCTCTTTGTAGAGACCTGTAACACTCCAGCTTGTTCTGTTGCCCTATCTGTTCCTCCCAGTGCCCAGTGTACCTCTCCTTCAGAGCTGTTTTGTGCAGAGACTGGTTTGATCTGTCTATACAGAGTAATGTGTGTGCAGAGCTGATTATAGGGAGGTGTGCAGAGTGCAATATGAGGAGAGTAGTATGATCTGTCTAGGCAGAGTAATGTGTGTGAAGAGCTGCTTATAGGGAGGTTTGCAGAGCACAGTGTGCGGAGAGTGGTATGATCTGTCTATACAGAGTAATGTGTGTGCAGAGCTGATTATAGGGAGGTGTGCAGAGCGCAATATGAGGAGAGTAGTATGATCTGTCTAGGCAGAGTAATGTGTGTGAAGAGCTGCTTATAGGGAGGTTTGCAGAGCACAGTGTGCAGATAGTGGTATGATCTGTCTATGCAGAGTAATGTGTGTGAAGAGCTGCTTATAGGGAGGTTTGCAGAGCACAGTGTGCGGAGAGTGGTATGATCTGTCTATGCAGAGTAATGTATTTGCAGAGCTGCTTATAGGAAGGTTTACAGAGAACAATATGAGGAGAGTAGTATGATCTGTCTATGCAGAGTAATGTGTGTGAAGAGCTGCTTATAGGGAGGTTTGCAGAGCACAGTGTGCGGAGAGTGGTATGATCTGTCTATGTAGAGTAATATGTTTGCAGAGCTGCTTATAGGAAGGTTTGCAGAGCACAATATGAGGAAAGTAGTATGATCTGTCTATGCAGAGTAATGTGTGTGCAGAGCTGCTTATAGGGAGGTTTGCAGAGCACAGTGTGCAGAGAGTGGTATGATCTGTCTATGTAGAGTAATATGTTTGCAGAGCTGCTTATAGGAAGGTTTGCAGAGCACAATATGAGGAGAGTAGTATGATCTGTCTATACAGAGAAATGTGTGTGCAGAGCTGCCTAACTTTACTGTTAAATGTGCATAGTAGCAGATACAGTTTTGAATACAGAGAGACACTTCACTGTGCATAATACAGAGACACACTAGCAGAATAAGGAAAGGGAAACTGCTCTGTGTGTAATGCAGATATACACTGCTCTGTATATAATAATGATGCTTCTATAGACATTTTCACACTACAGTTCTCACAGTTTTTTCTCGCTAGTTAAAAAGTGGCAAGTTTTCACTAAAACACTCAAAACACAAATTATTCTGAAAGGAAAACCTATGTATACAAAAATTACAGCACATTTAACATACAGTGCACTGAAAACAGTGCAATTTGATTTGTATTAGGCTTAATATTCAAGTTTTAAAATGCTCCGGTTTCCCCCTCTGTACTTCGCTCCCGATTGCAAACTTTTACCTAGCAGAGGGCTTTCATTATTTGTATGGGACACATCTCGCCACTCGCAGGGCTGCCTTAGGGAGTGTTGGTGCGGAAAAGCATGTCTAGATGAATATTATAGAATCGGACCCTTAGACAGAGCAGAGAATATTTTTTGAGTACCATGTCCCTTTAAGTAAGTATTATACTTGGATATAAAAAGCAAAATTCTGGGAAGAGGCATTAGCTCCCTCTCCAGCCAAACAGACAACAATGTCTGCGTATAATACAAACGCACAGGGCTTAATGTATCATGGAGATGCTATTTCTTGTATATTACTACCTATACATAAAATGCAGCAATGCACTTGCTGATACACATTGTTCTGTCTATTATACATACAGTTTGATTTATCATACAGATACATGATGCTCTGTGTATTATCTATATATGCACATACACACACATACACATACACACACAACCATACACACACACACGCACACACATAGACACACACACACACACACATACACACACACACACACATACATACACATACACACACACACATACATACACACACACACACATACACATACACACACACACATACACATACACACATACACACACAACCATACACACACACACGCACACACATAGACACACACACACACACACATACACACACACACATACATACACATACAGACACACATACATACACGCACACACATAGACACACACACACACACACACACACACACACACACACACACACACATACATACACATACACACACACACATACACACACACACACATACACATACACACACACACACACACATACACATACGCATACACACACATACACACACACACATACATATACATACACACACACACACATACACACATAGACATACACACATACATACACACATACATACACACATACACACACAACCATAGACACACATACACACACATACACACACACACACATATATACACACACATACACACATACATACACACACATACATACATATACCTACACACACATACACACATTCACACACATACACATACACACACATACACACATTTATACACATATAAATAAAAAATGTTTTAATGAAAAACGTTGACCTGTGTATGTGACACACACATACACACATAGACATACACACACATACACACACACACACACACACACATACATGAACACACACATACACACACATACATACACACACATACACACATACACACACACATACACAGATTCATACACACATTCATACACACACACACACTCACATACACACATACACATACACATGCATACACACATACATATACACAAACACATACACACACATACACACACACACATACACACACCCTAGGCTACTGTATAATATAAACACTAACACAGTTACTCAATTATCCATGTATTCACCAACACACGCGCACATACACACACACACATACATATATACACGCAACCATACACACACACACACACACAGAAACACATACACACACACACACATACACACACACACCCTAGGCTAGTGTATAATAGAAACACTTACACAGTTATCAATTATCCATGTATTCACACACAAACACACACACATACACATATACACACAACCATACACACACGCATACTGTACATACATACATACATACACACACACACGCACCCCCTAGGCTAGTGTATAATAGAAACACTTACACAGTTACTCAATTATCCATGTATTCTAAAGATATATAAAGCAAATTTATACTCTACTGTGTGAGTTTTAAACATACACAATACTGTACTGTGTGAGATACCAACTTTTCTATCTATAACACAGAAACATAAAATGCTAAAAAATCACACATACATTACACTGCAAATAATTTAAAATCACACATTGTTATGTGAATACTACACATACTGCTTTGTGTATAAACATTGGACCTAAATTATGGGCATTGTGTCCCACTGCATGGTTGTATGACAGTGTGGTGAAGCATTTCACTGCAATTCTTTAGTACTTGTCATATATTACACAAAATACCCTGTTACAATTAAAGATACAATATATTCACCTGGCTGGCAAGTGCTCTATGTATAACATATTTACATACATTACTTGAAGTAAAGTACAATTTTATGCATGTAATCCACATTTACACACTCACTGATTGTCCTCCTTATGATAGTCATAAAAGCAGAACTATCTATTACCCAGATAAAACATAGATTGGTATATAATACTTTAAACACAGCCCTGTGTATAAGACGTACCTACTACCTGCAATCTGTGATTTTTCTTGCTGCAGAGAAAGGGTTACACAGTATATAGGCCATATTTCCCCTGATATCTGTAAAGCTGATGTTACATTTCCTCTTTTTATTTTCTTTTGAAATCTCATTAGAATTTCTAGTTCAGAGAGGTCAAAGCAGTGCTATATCCTAGACCGTATTTCTAGGCAGCATATGGGGGGAAGCTTAGCACATGTTCAGTTGCATAGCTGGACAATGACAAAGAAAGCTGTGAAAAGGACAGAAAGTTTTTGGATAGGAGCTTTTTTTGAAACCGATCTCCTTTTAGGCAAATTAGGCAACTGCCAAGGGGCACCATTTCTCAGAAGCGGCATCTTTCAGCCATGTTATAAATCTTTGCAATAGTCTTTTAATAATCTCATATTTACTGTTCTGTTTCTACTTCTTACTGGCTTATAAATTACTGTAAAAGTAGCCACCAACCAGCAAGAGCT
The DNA here is from genome assembly GCF_027579735.1 of Bombina bombina. Taxonomy (NCBI): domain Eukaryota; kingdom Metazoa; phylum Chordata; class Amphibia; order Anura; family Bombinatoridae; genus Bombina; species Bombina bombina. The sequence goes on from NC_069504.1 coordinate 793,134,557, forward strand.
ACCCAGGGCACTGAACCAAAATTGGGCCGACTCCAAAGCTTACATTCCTGCTTTTTTTCAAATAAAGATACCAAGAAAACAAAGAAAAATTGATAATAGGAGTAAATTAGAAAGTTGCTTAAAATTGCATGCTCTATCTAAATATTGGAATGAAAGAAAAAATCCAGCGAGCCACTTTGGAAAAAATGTGGTAAGTTTAATAGATAAAAAAAAAGCAGAACACATACAAAAACACACTCAAAAAACTGTGGGGTTAAAAGAAAAAAGAATAAAAAGATTTGCCATTAGTCCACAGTTTAGCCAGTCGGTCTTACGCGTTTCGGCTGGTAGATAGCCTTATTCATAGACCATGTCTATCTAAATATTGTCTGGTTGACAGTATAAACAACCAGCACTTTATTCTGAATGACTGTAAGACATTTGAAACTGTGCACGGTTGTTTATACTGTCACATAAATAAACTTATAGTAACCCTCAAAAGCTGAAACACAAATAGAGCACAACTCTAAAGTTTTAATGAATTATGTTTTCATTTTTAATTAAAGGGACACTGAACCCAATTTGTTTCTTTTGTAATTTAGAAAGAGCATGCAATTTTAAGCAACTTTCTAATTTATTCCTATTATCAATTTTTCTTCGTTCTCTTGCTATCATTCTTTGAAAAAGAAGGCATCTAAGCTTTTTTTTGGTTTCAGTACTCTGGACAGCACTTTTTTATTGGTGAATGAATTTATCCACCAATCAGCAAGGACAACCCAGGTTGTTCACCAAAAATGGGCCGGCATCTAAACTTACATTCTTGCATTTCAAATAAAGATACCAAGAGAATGAAGAAAATTTGATAATAGGAGTAAATTAGAAAGTTGCTTAAAATTTCATGCTCAATCTGAATCACGAAATAATTTTTTTGGGTACAGTGTCCCTTTGAATAATTTACTAATGTATATGTAATAATAATTTTGTATTTTTAATACAGTATTATTATATTTTAGTTTAATACCGGTCTAATGTGTCTACAGCATTTGTATGAGGGATTGTCTTGGGATTTAATAATTATATTTAATTTCTGTAGTTGAGCAAGTCCAGCCTTAGAAATCAAATAAAAACTTTTATTTTCTCATAAGGTCCAGATAAAAAAAAAAACAGACTAATTATATTTAATTACCCCTCCCTTTTCATATTGCCCGTCTAACAACTGACAGATGTCTTTGTTAAATGTTGTAGATACATACACGATGCATAAAGGACCATTACTTTCAGTACAATTACATAATCAACAAGAGCACAATAAAAAGACAATGCAATAACACTTACTCTGAATTTTAAATGAGAGGTAATTTTTTTTTCTGAAAAATTTCAAAATGTATTTCAATTTACCGGCTCCCTGTATCATGTGACAGCTGTCAGCCAATCACATACTAATATATAAGTAAACACTGTGAACTGTTGCACATGCTCAGTAGTAGTTGGTGCCCCAAAAAGTGTGAATATAAAAATACTGTACAAAATTTGATAAGGGAAGTATATTAGTTTAAAGGGACAGTGTACAGTAAAGTTGATTTGCACTTTATGAATTTCCGGTGACCGCCAGCTGCAAAGTATAAAATGTATTTGAAATTTCTCTAGTTTAATTAATCTATATGAAATAGCTGTTTAAAAGCCCTATTGCAACCAATTAGCTTTTAGAGAATATACAACTCTAGATAAGTCAATATCAAGTCAGGATATTGCTGGTTCTTTGGGAATAGACCCATGAACCTACTTTTTCATACTGTGTAAATGTACATCCCTACAGTGCTTACTATTCTGTCATAATGCAGTGCCTCTGTATACTCATGCTGTGCATATTACTTACTGCTTTTTTGTTTTCCTTCAGTCGCTGCTGTGAAAAGAAGAGCTGTGGTAATCGGAATGAGACTCCCTCTGACCCAGTTATTATTGACAGGTAGGAGCAATACCAGATGCCTCTACAGAAATATTGCACAGTGTAGTGCAGGCCTCATAAGTGCAAACAGTAACTGACTGAAATGAAGTTACAAGGAACCAAATAATACTCAAAAATGAAATACACAGATCTACATTCAGCAATCCAATAATCTTAAACTTCTGTGAGCAGATTAAGGGGTGTGTTTTGTTTTATTCCTGTGCCTAGGGCAACAAAATTTTATGGGATAGCTCTAAGGCATGATACTGTCCCATACATTGCTTTCAAAATGTTTTATTTATTAATTTTTATTACAAATCAATTATTCCTGTCCTGCTGTTTAATGGTGGTGACAGATGACTCTTTAAGTGCAAAGAAAAAACAATTGCTTTGATGTCCCTGTATACAACATATATCATGCATCATAAATTATATATACACTAATTTAATTCTACAGTATTCATAATGGCTTTGCTTGAATAAATACTGACCAATCTGTCTATAAGGCTATTAGGACTGCGTTTACGTAAAAAAAAAAAAATGATTTTCACTCTTTAAAAAAAGGTGCTGTCACAAAGGATAATATGACACGTTATATGTATATAGCATACACTGTCATGAGTGAGGCTTTATTTAGAAGAATGAACTATAGGAAGTGTGGACCCAATTTACACATCGTTACCCAGAATTCCTTGCATTATCTTTATGTTTGTTGTGGATTTCTGTTGAAAAAGTCATTTTATGTGGATGTGCTACACAATGATTATTATATATTATAATTGCTGCTGCAAACTTTATTAAATAATCATATTTAATACATTGTAAGTATTAGTATGTTTCCTAAACTGCACCTTTCATCTAACTAACAATCATTATTTGCAATTATATACCCACACTATGCTACAATTAACATATTAGTATATTTGAAAGAACAGGAAAAAATGTCTATCGAACTATCTATCTATCTATCTATCTATCTATCTATCTATCTATCATATATCTATCTATTTATCTATCTGTCTATCTAGATATCTATCTTGTGGGTATGGTTGTAGTTCTGCTAATTCTTAATGGAACATAAGTCATATATTCCCCAGAAATAAATCACTCTATTGCAAAAGAACTACATACAACCAAAATCTTTTTAAAAGCATTTACCACTGTCATTTTGTTAGCAAAGATTCCCTTGAAGTATGAGAATACCCATTTTGCAAAGAAAATGTATGAGCTCCTGCATGTATATTAAGTAATCACAGTGCATGATGTGGAACATTGGGATTCAGAATTCAACAAAATGCACTGGGGTAGTAGAAAGCTACAAATTTGAGATTCAAATGACAGGAAAAGCAGACAAAATAGTGCATTGCATTTTTTTCATAATGCCTAATTAAAATTTTTACGAGGAATATATTTTTTGAGATTAATGTTCCTTTAAGAATGAGAGGATTTTTTAGTTTTTTGTTCGTATTGCTGTGAATGGAAGGTTGTTGGCTGCACAGATGTTGTGCTCTGTAATACTATGTAATTCTGATTTGCTGTTAAATGACAAACTCCCCCAGTAATAAATGAGCCTCACCACCCTGTTTGTCTACTGATGTATGGTCTGCGCTTCCCTTAGAGACCCCTATCAGTCTCATACTTCCTGTACATTCCTTTGACCATCTGCTTTTCTCATCTATGCAGCCCACAGCTTCCAAAAACACACAAGTACACTGCTACCTGACATAAGCACACAGTCATAATATATTTTGTATGTTCAAGGAAATACAAACAGGCAAATATACAATTTATAACAAAGTGTGACTGCAATAAACACAGAGAAACATAAACATTTAAGGTTGTGACGCGGCGCAAGGCGAAGCAGCTGCTTCGCTCCGTGTCGCATCGATTCTGAAGTTCAAATATTTAATCTCTGAGCGCTCAGCTACGCAACCTGATGCAGCAGAGTGCTCAGAGATGATAAGGCAAGACACATTGAGTGCGCACAGCCGCATCTACACGCTGCACGCCGCTCCGCTTGTAGTGTGTCACAGCCTTTACTCAGATATTCACAATTATGCACACATACAACAGACACCGACATCCACACACAATCACACAGACAGTCTGAACACACACGTTCAAACACACAGGGCCAAATTATAAGTGAAGCACTAAATATTGCTTGCATGCAAGCGATATTAGCGCTCCAGTTTGTAATACCAGCGCACAATAATGTGCGCTGGTATTCTGGTATTACAAGTTAATCGCAATGCGAATGCGAGCTTGTGTTCGTATTGCTAGGAAGCATTGCGCTCACGAGAGCGTGCTTCCATAGGCTTCTACGCACAGTTCCCATAGACCCCAAAGTAAAGGCACTTTTCAGTGCTGTTTTTTTTTTCTAACACCCCAGACCCACCAACTTTAAAGCCCCAAAACTGCAGAGTGCAGTTCTTTTTATTAAAAAAAAAATGCTAGATTTTGATTTTTAATAAAAAAATACAATGCCCTCTATTTAGGGCACTTTTAAAAATTAACCAGAGATCTAATCTCTGGTTAATTTTCAGAGCGCTAATTGCTACTGCGAAGTTTGGGGGAGCGCAATAATTTAGCGTTCCACTTGCAATCTAGCCCACAGAGTTTAAAACAGGCGTTACCACAGACATCTATAAGCATAAATATTGCAGAAACAGAGATATTTAAACTAACCCAGGCTGCAAAACAAACAGAAAATATTCTACACATACAAAAAGCAGCCATTTACAATTGATATATCTTTGAACAATAAACAAACACAACGTAGTTAGGGGCATAAAACTAATTTTTATGTATGCATGTCAACTGTCCTGCTTTTCCTGGGACATTACATTTTTAAGCTTTCTGATCCATTATATAATTGTCCTGGGAGTCTGTTGAAAATTGAAAAATCTTCCTTATGTATATATGTTTTGCATATTTATTTGCATTTGAGTCTCAATTTCACATTAGAACTGCAGAATAATAAAATCTGTGAATCTCCTCCAGTTAGTTTGAAAATTATATCAAATAGTATAATGTAGTACGATATACAGGGCTTGGAATTTCCACTACTCTCAGGAATTGAAGCAGACGAGTAACATTTTTTGACTTTTCCTTATCTTTAACATTGCAGGAACTAGTAACTTTTTTTCTATATTAATAATATTCCACCCTATTATGTATATAAAATATATAGATATAGAGATAGATAGATAGATAGATAGATAGATAGAGAGAGAGAGAGAGAGAGAGAGAGAGAGAACCTCTCTACCAGGAACAAACAACAGCTCAGTAGCTTGTTCTATGGTGAGTTACCACCTAAGAGCAGCCTCTTTTAGCCCAATTGTGCTTTTCACAGAGGAGATCTTTCCTGAAGTATATTAGTCTGATCCTGCCTAGTAAGGTCAGTCCAGCCCCAAAATACCAGACAATCCTCTTCTGAACAAGGAACATAAGCGTTTCGGCCTTCATTGGGCTTCGTCACTGAGGTGCAGCCACATTCCTCTATGCACATTGGGCAAGGAGTCCACGTCTGGTTTCCCCCATCACGCTTAGGGAGACTTCCCCAGGGTAATAATAGAAATGCATATAGAAAAAAAAATAGGTTTCATGTCCCTTTAAGTAGCATCTCTGAATTTAGGTGGGACACTTTTGGAGCTGTATACGTAAAATCGTGAGTCACAATGTAAGCATAAGAGATTTTTGCTTTCAGATATCCTTGTCAGGTTGGAAAGTAGGGAATGTATTTAAAACATTAATTTAAAGTATTATTATGGGGAATAAAAAAATGCTCTGCAGCTGATACATTTTTTTTAATTCAAAGTAAGACACTTTTTACATGGGCTGAGCTCTTTCTCCTACCCTCAATGTCACTACCTCTTGATTGCATAGCTTTTCTATGGAAAATACTGCAGTATTGACAAGATCAGTATAGGCAGCAGTTTCCACAGGCAAAATCAGCTATTCCAAATGACTGTCCCCTTTATCAAGCTAAAGGACACCCTTGGTTAGTTGTCCAGGTTACTGCCTATGCAAAATTAAAAAAAGGCAAATTGGTCACTAAACTGTTTTGTTTCATGTCCCTGCTGCCATAGATTTGAACCTGCCCTGGTTTACACGTTATCCTATCTAGAATAACTCTTCAACAAAGGATAACAAAGGAACAAAGCACATGTTATAATAGAAGCAAATGGCAAAGTTATTTAAAATCGTGTGCTCTTTTTAAATCAGGAATGCTTAATTTTGACTTTACTATTCATTTAAAGTCATCTTCATAGCAGCAGTGCACTTCCCAACTTAAACTGAACACTTGGTGACATTTCTTCTGAAGCAGAAAAGTGTTTGTGTGCTAATTATGGTGGGTGTACCTTATTAGTAATGGTATTACCCCTCTGTAGTAAAGGGACATTCAAATACTTTTATATAAGTGTAGTATATATCAGATATTGTACTAAATTCTTTGCATATAATTCAGATACAAAATAACAAATCTTTAAACACTGTCATTTTGTTATCAAGCTTAGTATTGGTCCACAGTCCAGGGGCACACTCCGGTTATCTCCTGGCCAATTAGAAATAGGTATCAGTAAGCACCTACACTGATCATGATCAAGCAATAACTGTTTAGAATATTGTAGAGTCACATGCGGAAAAATATTATTCTGGTCAAGCAGTCAGGGGAAACTAGTCCTAGTAAATGTTAAATATCTGGGCCTCCATTACATATGCAGCGTTGCCCGCAAAAGCCGGCGACGCCAGTTTTTACGCGATTTTGGTATTACATATACGGCGTAGCATACAAGTTACGCGCGTATATTTCACCCTTCGGACGTATTTTTTTTAACCATAGACTAACATAGAACAGACGCGCAATTTGGTATCCAATATACAGCGTAAGGACTTACGCGCGCAAAATTCAGAAAATCTACTCCATTCTTATCTCGCCACAAATTGCAGGCGCAGGAACCCTTGCACTGACTAAAAAAGCAACGTAACTCCCTGGAAGCCTTAACAAACACATACATTTAAGCAGCATCTCAAGGTTAAAGGGACAGTATACTATGATATTGAAGTTTGAAGCCACAACATAATCAAATGGATTGAGCTTGTAGGTACTTTATCACATTGTGGACATATACTTGCTTATTTACTTCAAATTTCTTCTCAGAACAATCAACAATACTTGGAGGAGAGAACAATGGGAAATCATAATTGTATTACCTTCATCTCTTTATATATGGGTTTATATATGAATTTTGAATAGCATAATTACGTGTCGCATTTTTATATGAAATTGCGGTTCATTTTTACGAGTGTTAGCCTAATTTGCATAAAACTACTCTTTATTGATACTTTCCGTGGATAAAATACTGGCGTAAGTTACT
>NC_069504.1:793146861-793216861 GCF_027579735.1 Bombina bombina
TCTTGGTATCTTTATTTGAAAAAGCAAGAATGTAAGCTTAGGAGCTGGCTCATTTTTGGTTCAGAACTTTGGTAGCACTTGCTGATTGGTGTCTAAATGTAGGCACCAATCAGCAAGCGCTATCCAGGTTCTGAACCAAAAATGGGCCGTCTCCTGAGCTTACATTCTTTCTTTTTCAAATAAAGATACAAAGAGAACCCACTACCTGATAACTACCTACAGTCCTTACAGAAAACAGTCAACACTTATATATGGGCCAAACATATGGCTAGAATATCAATGAAAACTATGTATATTCCAAAAGACAGATGGGGCCTGGGAGTACCTAATCTGGAGTATTACAGACATGCAACCCACCTAGTTAGGATCATCAATTGGTGTAAACATGAGGAGGATAAGGAATGGGTTGGGCTAGAACGTCACTTGTCTAAATCCTACAACCTTGGAAGTTTGTGCTGGTTTAATATTAAACCACAAAAACACATAGAAAATATACCTAGCACAACTAACGAAACCCTTAGAATCTGGGAAAAATTGGTAAGGAAAATTCCAACCATATCTACTATCCCATCCCCATTAACCTCAATCTAAATCAACAAAACCTTTAACCCCCGACAGACTTTTGGTCAGGATCAATGTAGTACAATACACTTGTTACTTCCTTATTACAAAGTCCTCTCTGAAGGTAAACTACGCCCAAAAACAGAACTGCAAGAAGCAGGTATATCCCATTTTGTCTCTTGGTACAAATACCTCCAATTAAGCCACCTCATCACAACACACCCTGAGAAGAGTAAGATAAATAGAAACCTAACACCCTTTGAAAATGTATGCTACCAAAAAGATGATATTAGAGGTAACCTATCCAAATCATATCAATTTATCTTACAATACCATTCACGTAACCTGCCATCATATACCCAAAAATGGGAGGAAGAAATGGGAATAAAAATTATAGAAAAGGATTGGTTGAAAATTATTGCACAAATGTCATCTTCGGCTTCCTCTATAAGTTTTAAAGAAACTAATATGAAAATATTAAGTAGATGGTACTATACCCCGCACAGGTTAGCAGAGATTTTCCCAAAGTCCACAAATATCTGTTGGAGAAAATGTGGGCAAATAGGCACAGCATACCATATATGGTGGATGTGCCCTATGATTAACAACTATTGGAAACTCATCATAACAGAAGTCACCAAGGTGTTACATTTTGAAATTCCTGAAGATCCACTAACATGCCTATTTGGCAAACCTACCAAACTGACATGTAGACTTAGATCCAAGCTACTTACCTTAATGTTAAACTGCGCCAGACAGCTAATACCTAGGTTCTGGAAGAACACGACTACACCCTCAATAGAGGACTGGGTCTCTTCTGTAACATTGGCAATATCTCTCGAAAAATACCATTATTTTATACTACATCAATTAGAAGCCTACTACTCGATAAGGTTTATCTGGGAAGAGTATACCAACTCTAATTGTAAATGAAACATAGACCTTGTAAAACATGTATATTGACACACTGTTATGATCTGACTGCCAAACACGTATTGTGTCTTTTCTTTTCTGATAATATCAATGTTCTGCATTGTTGTCTTATAAATTGAGAATTTTTCAATAAAACCTATTTAAAACCAAAAAAAAAAAAAAGATACAGAAAGAACAAAGAAAATTGATAATCCAAGTAAATTAGAAAGTTGCTTAAAATTGCATGCTCTATCTGAATCATGATGAACGTTTCATTTTGATTAGACTATCCCTTTAAGGATTTTGAGTATTTTGTCACAGCCTAGCCACCTTTTCATTTGCGAGAAAACAGTAAGAACTGTGGGGCGGATATGTTTAGAGAATTACCCTGGGATTTGAGAGTAAATTTCATACACGCCCATGTTCAGCCCATTTTATGAAAAAACAACAATTACGCTTTGTTTTTTGCACTTAGAAGTAAGAATTGCATATTGTTTTTGCACATCCAGTGCACTTAAATTATAATTTACCCTGTACATATTAATTATGATTTATTCCTGGGTAATTTGCATACAAATTTTACATTTTTGATCTGATACGATTTTTAGTAAACAATTATTTTTTTTACGATTTTTGATGCACTTTAACAATACAATTTTTTCCCGTGTGTGTTTTTTGTTGTTCGTTGAATGGTTAAATTGTTCATTTTGTATGATTTTAAGTTATGATATTAATTGTTCAGTTTTGTAATTTATGCATCTCTTTCCCATACGAAAATGCACCTTAATAGGAGGTTTTCAGGGTAAAAAGTGGCTTTAGATAATTCCATCAGGGAAATAGGACTGGTGAGCATTCTTAAAGAAACTCACCAGCCCAGAGATCTTTTCATCATTGGGCCCAATATGTTTAAAGGACAACTCAATGCAGTAGAATTACATAATTAACAAGTGCATAATAAAAATACAATGATTTAAAACCTACTCTGAATTTCAAATAAGCAGTAGATTTTTTTCTAACAAATGTTTGTTTTCAATTGAGTGTCCCTTTAACCCCTGCAAAGGCGTTAAAACCAAGTCAGATTCAGAGCAGCAATGCACTACTGGGAAATGGAATTAGCTGAATACATCTGGTGAGCCAATGTCAAGAGGCAAATGTATGCAGCCACCAATCACAAGCTTGCTCCCAGTACTACATTGATGCTGCTGAGGCTATGTACATATGATTTTCAACAAAGCATGCTAAGAGAAGAAAGTAAATTTGATAATAGAAGTGAATTTAAAAGTTTCTTAAAATGACCTGCTCTTTCTGAATCATTAAAGTTTAATTTAGAGTTTCATGTTCATTTAAGTAAGCAGGTTACAGAAGCACTGACCACGCTCATCACTGATTTCCATCCCGAACACACAATGTAAATCGCACACGATATGCACAAAATATTAAATCTTGTATTATTCAATCTAATATGTAATTGGAAAAGGTTAACAGATACCAGTTCACCAAATAAGATATATATATATGCATGTGTATATATATATATATATATATATATATATATATATATATATATATATATATATATATATATATATATATATATATTATATATATTATATATATATATATATATATATATATATATATATATATACACACACATTTTGGAAGCTGCCGGCTCTGAGATTGAGGACATTTCACACTTTGGATAATGTATTGCACGCCAGGATATTGGACTATATTTTGAGACAATATTTTTTTGAAGGAATATGTTTAATTGTATTTTGAAGTATGCAGTTTGTGTGTGGAAAGAGTTTTCTTTTTTAATTTATAGCATAAATATATATATATATATATATATATATATATATATACAATCAAATTATTGCTTTTTTTTGCAGATGTTACTAAGTTAAGTAAGGTCATTAGGTCAGAGCAGGATGAACTTTTGTTACAAAGGGATCTGCAAAAATTAGAAGTATGGGCAAGTAAATGGAAAATTAGATTTAATATGGGAAAATGCAAGGTTCTACATTTTGGAAATAAAAATAAGCAGGCAATGTATTATTTAAATAGGACAAGACTTAGCCAGAGGAGGAAAGGGATTTGGGAGTAGTAATAGATAACAAGCTAAATATTGGTGCACAATGCAGGGCAGCGGCTACAAAGGCTAATAAGATACTAGCATGTTTTTAAAGAGGCATTGATTCAAGGGAGGAAAGCATAATTCTGTCACTATATAAATCCCTGGTAAGACCTCACCTTGAAAAAAAAGATATTGCAGAACTAGAAAAAGTTCAGAGAAGGGCCACAAAGCTAATAAGGGGAATGAAGAATTTAAGCTATGAGGAGAGGCTAGCCAAACTGGGTCTATTTTCTTTAGAAAAAAGGTGCTTGAGAGGTGACATAATTACTTTCTATAAATATATTCAAGGCCCATATACAGAGATGGCAGACGCTCTGGGCACGATCACATATACGGCACAGGTTTTGGCGCAAGCGTGGGAACCTGCTTCACCCGTAATTTCACCTCGCACATCAGGGTATTACATATACTGCGCCGTTAGATGCTAAACTGGCTTCTGATATGTGCGCAAATACACATTTTAGTTGTCGCAAGTAACTTACGCCAGTATTTTATCCACGGAAAGTGTCAATAAAGAGTAGTTTTATGCAAATTAGGCTAACACTCGTAAAAATGAACCACGAATTCATATAAAAATGCGACATGTAATTATGCTATTCAAAATTCATATATAAACCCATATATAAAGAGATGAAGGTAATACAATTATGATTTCCCATTGTTCTCTCCTCCAAGTATTGTTGATTGTTTTGAGAAGAAATTTAAAGTAAATAAGCAAGTATATGTCCACAATGTGATAAAGTATCTACAAGCTCAATTCATTTGATTATGTTGTGGCTTCAAACTATTTCAAATACAGGTAGCCCTCAGTTTACGCCGGGGTTAGGTTCCAGAAAGAAATGGTTGTAAATCGAAACCGTTGTAAATTGAAACCCAGTTTATAATGTACAGGGAGTGCAGAATTATTAGGCAAGTTGTATTTTTGAGGATTAATTTTATTATTGAACAACAACCATGTTCTCAATGAACCCAAAAAAATCATTAATATCAAAGCTGAATAGTTTTGGAAGTAGTTTTTAGTTTGTTTTTAGTTATAGCTATTTTAGGGGGATATCTGTGTGTGCAGGTGACTATTACTGTGCATAATTATTAGGCAACTTAACAAAAAACAAATATATACCCATTTCAATTATTTATTTTTACCAGTGAAACCAATATAACATCTCAACATTCACAAATATACATTTCTGACATTCAAAAACAAAACAAAAACAAATCAGTGACCAATATAGCCACCTTTCTTTGCAAGGACACTCAAAAGCCTGCCATCCATGGATTCTGTCAGTGTTTTGATCTGTTCACCATCAACATTGCGTGCAGCAGCAACCACAGCCTCCCAGACACTGTTCAGAGAGGTGTACTGTTTTCCCTCCTTGTAAATCTCACATTTGATGATGGACCACAGGTTCTCAATGGGGTTCAGATCAGGTGAACAAGGAGGCCATGTCATTAGATTTTCTTCTTTTATACCCTTTCTTGCCAGCCACGCTGTGGAGTACTTGGACGCGTGTGATGGAGCATTGTCCTGCATGAAAATCATGTTTTTCTTGAAGGATGCAGACTTCTTCCTGTACCACTGCTTGAAGAAGGTGTCTTCCAGAAACTGGCAGTAGGACTGGGAGTTGAGCTTGACTCCATCCTCAACCCGAAAAGGCCCCACAAGCTCATCTTTGATGATACCAGCCCAAACAAGTACTCCACCTCCACCTTGCTGGCGTCTGAGTCGGACTGGAGCTCTCTGCCCTTTACCAATCCAGCCACAGGCCCATCCATCTGGCCCATCAAGACTCACTCTCATTTCATCAGTCCATAAAACCTTAGAAAAATCAGTCTTGAGATATTTTGTGGCCCAGTCTTGACGTTTCAGCTTGTGTGTCTTGTTCAGTGGTGGTCGTCTTTCAGCCTTTCTTACCTTGGCCATGTCTCTGAGTATTGCACACCTTGTGCTTTTGGGCACTCCAGTGATGTTGCAGCTCTGAAATATGGCCAAACTGGTGGCAAGTGGCATCTTGGCAGCTGCACGCTTGACTTTTCTCAGTTCATGGGCAGTTATTTTGCGCCTTGGTTTTTCCACACGCTTCTTGCGACCCTGTTGACTATTTTGAATGAAACGCTTGATTGTTCGATGATCACGCTTCAGAAGCTTTGCAATTTTAAGAGTGCTGCATCCCTCTGCAAGATATCTCACTATTTTTGAATTTTCTGAGCCTGTCAAGTCCTTCTTTTGACCCATTTTGCCAAAGGAAAGGAAGTTGCCTAATAATTATGCACACCTGATATAGGGTGTTGATGTCATTAGACCACACCCCTTCTCATTACAGAGATGCACATCACCTAATATGCTTAATTGGTAGTAGGCTTTCAAGCCTATACAGCTTGGAGTAAGACAACATGCATAAAGAGGATGATGTGGTCAAAATACTCATTTGCCTAATAATTCTGCACTCCCTGTAAGTCAATGGGAAGTGAGGGAGTTAGGTTCCAGGCCCCTCTCAAAATTGTCATAAGTAACACCTAATACATTATTTTTAAAGCTTTGAAATGAAGACTTTAAATGCTAAACAGCATTATAAACCTAATAACATAATCACACAACACAGAATATATAATTAAACTAAGTTAAATGAACAAAAACATTTGCTAAACAGCATTATAAACCTAATAAAATAATCACACAACACAGACTTCACTTGCATTTTTCTGCAAACAGTTCTTTCTATGAATTCCAATCTGGACTGATTTAAAGACAGGAAGATCTTGTTCCTTTGAAATCTGCTCGGTAGCTCAGGTCTGGTTAAACTGATTAATTTTAGCTTGCTTGGCTTTGCTGCAACACAAGCGGACAGCTCCATCTACTGGCTATTTTAATAAATGCACTGCTTCTCAATACTTTTCAATAGCAGTCACATGACTGGAAAAAAAGGTTGTTATTCTGAAACAGTGTAAATTGAACCGTTGTAAAACGAGGACCACCTGTACACAAATAAACCCTTAAAAAAACAAAATCATTGTATACTGTCCCTTTAACCTTGAGATAAAGCTTAAATGTATGTGTTTGTTAAGGCTTCCAGGGAGTTACGTTGCTTTTTTAGTCAGTGTAAGGGTTCCTGAGCCTGCAATTTGTGGCAAGATAAGAATGGAGTAGATTCTCTGAATTCTGCGTGCGTAAGTCCTTATGCTGCATATTGGATACCAAATTGCGCGTCTGTTCTATGTTAGTCTATGGTTTAAAAAAAACGTCCGAAGGGTGAAATATACACGCGTAACTTGTATGCTACGCCGTATATGTAATACCAAAATCGCGTTAAATCTGGCGTCGCCGGCTTTTGTGGGCAATGCTGCATATGTAATGGAGCCCTCTGTTAATTCCAAGAAAATTGTTTGTGACAAGAGGTCACAATTTAAGGTTGGAGGAAAGGATTGTCTCAAAAGCAGTCACACTACTGCAAATCTGTATCTCATGTTATGTCACTCTCGCTCTTGCTTCTACTAACTGCTTCAACAACTGCTTAGCCGTGCACATCCATGTATACCATCCCACAGACTCAAAAAACAAAACTCTTACAACCTTACTCACATTCCTCTTGCATCGAAAGCCACTTCCCCTTTCACCTGTGCACTTTGGAACTCTCGCTCTGTTTGCAACAAACTCACTTCTGTACATGACCTCTTTATCTCCCACTCCCTCAACCTTCTGGCCCTAACAGAAACCTAGCTCTCTCCCCTAGACACAGCATCCACTGCTGCTCTGTCACATGGGGGTCTCCACTTCAGCCACACTCCTAGGTCTGGTAATAGACAAGGAGGTGGTGTAGTTATTTTACTTTCCTCTCGTTACACCTTTTAACAAATACATCCCATCTCTTCCCTCACATTTTCCTCATTCGAAACCCACATGATTTGCTTATTCTCTCCTCTTTCTATATGTGTTGCAGTCATATACCGTCCTGCTGGCTCCTCAACTCAATTTCTAGATCACTTGGCTGCATGGCTACCTTATTTCCTTTTCTCAGACACCCCTTCCTTCATTCTTGGTGACTTCAACATCCCTCTTTACAATCCCACTGCCTCCTCTGCAAAACAACTTCTGCAACTCACTTCCATTTTTGGTTCACAATGGACTGATTCTCCCACTCACAAAGATGATCACTCCCTTAACCTGATCTTTAGCTATTGATGCACCCTCTCAAACTTCACAAACTCCCCCTTTCCTCTTTCTGACCACCATCTCCTTACTTGCAACATATCATCCCTCCCTACAACTCTCCCTCCTTCTGCTCCTCACACCAAACTTCACAGAAGCATTATGTCATTAGATCAACAACAGCTTTCTAATTCCCTCAAACCTCTCCTCTCATCCTTCTTCTCCTTTTCATGCCCTGACCAATCTATCTGCCACTATAATTCTACCCTAACATCCGTCCTTGACAATCTCGCCCCTCTTAAGATAGCTCAGAAATCAAACACTCATCCTCAGCCCTGGCATACTCCTGCGTTTCAACATTACAAATTTATCTTGAACTCCTACTACTCTGCCCTTAATTTCCATAAGCAACACTACTTCTCTACTCTTTTCTCTGATCTTTCTTCAAACCCAAAACATTTGTTCTCCACTTTCAATACTCTTCTCCGCCCTCCCCCACCTCCTAATACAACTTCTCTGTCAGCTCAAGACTTTGCCAACCACTTCAATAACAAAATCAACTCCATCAGAAATGAAATCAGCTCTCAACATAATTCCATTCTCTTACCCCCTCAAATGCTCTCAATCAACCACAACCCACATAACCTTAAACTTAGCTCATTCTCCCCTGTTACTGAGGAAGAAGTTTCGGCACTTATACTGCGCTCTCACCTCACTACCTGTCCCCTTGACCCTATCCCCTCACAGCTACTCCCCTCCCTCTCTGCCACCCTTACCCCTATACTCACACACACTTTCAACCTCTCCTTCAGCACCGGTATATTTCCCTCATCGCTGAAACATGCACTGGTCACACCTATCCTCAAAAAACTTTCCCTTGATCCTACCTCCCCATCCAACTACCGCCCTATTTCCCTCCTCCCTATTGCATCAAAGCTTCTCGAAAAACTAGCTTATGCACGCCTATCCCATTTCCTTACAATAAACTCCCGCCTTCATCCATTGCAATCTGGATTTCGTCCCCATCACTCCACAGAAACAGCAATTGTTAAGGTTACCAATGACCTACTTACAGCAAAATCAAAAGGCCATTTATCTCCTTGATCTGTCCGCAGCCTTTGACACTGTTGACCACCCTCTCTTGCTCCAAACCCTCCAATCCTTCGGCATATGTGACACAGCCCTCTCGTGGTTCTCTTCCTACCTGTCAAACCGTACCTTTAGTGTAGCCTTCTCTGGCGCCTCCTCTGCCCCGTCACCACTTTCTGTCGGAGTACCGCAAGGCTCTGTCCTCGGTCCCCTTCTCTTCTCAATCTACACGTCATCATTAGGTTCCATAATAAAGTCCCATGGTTTACAATATCATTTGTATGCCGATGACACCTAAATCTACTTCTCTGCACCAGACCTTTCTCCTTCCTTGCTAACCCGTGTCACTAACTGTCTTTCTCCAACTGGATGTCCTCTCACTACCTCAAGCTAAATCTCTCCAAAACTGAGCTCCTTATTTTCCCCCCTTCTTCTAAACTCTCCACCCCCAATCTCTCTATAACTGTTGACAACTCCATCATTACCCCTACCCCGCATGCCCGATGTCTCGGGGTCACATTTGACTCAGATCTTTCTTTCACTCCTCACATTCAGTCTTTGGCTAAAGCCTGCCGCTTCCACCTTAAAAACATCTCTAAAATTAGACACTTCCTTACACAAGACACAACTAAGATTTTAATCCACTCTCTCATCCTCTCCTGCCTCGATTACTGCAACTCTGTCCTCTCTGGTCTCCCCACCTACCGCCTAGCTCCTTTACAATCCTTAATGAATGCCTCTGCCAGACTTATCTTCCTTACAAGTCGCACTTCATCTGCTGCACCTCTCTGCCAATCTCTTCACTGGCTTCCTCTTGCCTCTAGGATCAAACACAAAATTCTTACTCTGACATACAAAGCCCTCAACTGCATTGCTCCCCCCTATATCTCAGACCTAGTCTCCAGATACTCTCCCTCCCGTCCCCTTCGCTTTGCTCACGACCTCCTACTCTCCTCCTCTCTTGTCACTTCATCACACTCCCGTTTACAGGACTTCTCCAGACTGGCTCCCATCTTGTGGAACTCTCTACCTTGCTCCACAAGACTCTCTTCTAGTTTTAAAAGCTTCAAGCGCTTCCTAAAGACTCTACTGTTCAGGGATGCAACCAACCTATGCTAACCTTTCTTTATACCAGTTCCTCTCCTCCATTGCTATACCCTGAACCCCCTTAGCATGTAAGCTTAAGAGTCCAGCTGTTTGTTGATCACCTTCTCAAGAGCTGACTACAACAGTGCAACTCTTGGCAGGGCCCTCTACCCATTTGATCCCTATAACTGTTTTGTTGTGCTCCGCCTTTGTTAATAGCGCTGCGTAATCTGTTGGCATTCTACAAATAACCGATGATAATAATAATAATAAGGAGATTTAATCTCCTGCAACAGAAAAGTTTTTTTCACTGCAAGAGCAATAAAATTGTGGAACTCATTACCAAAGGAGGTAGTGAATGCCAGTACCCTAGATACATTTAAAAATTGTTTGGATACAATATTCATGGATAAGATTGCTAGTATTAAATGGGTCACCTTTTAGAGGGATGATTTAAGCTTAACTGGAGCTTTTTGTAAGTATTTTAGATTTGTATATGTTGAACTCGATGGATTTCAGTCTTTTTAAAACCTCATCTACTATGTTACTATTTCTCAGATGCTATTTGACTTACATATTTATAATTCTTACTTGTTAAGGACAGGGGTATTTCTCTCAAAAGCATTTAATAATTTCTATACTGTTGCAATTTTACTAATAAAAAATTATTTATTAATATATATAAGAAAGTCTGCAATATACTTTCATTATTTATTTTACCCCCCTTTCCTGTAATTCCATTCTGAAATTGTGAGCCTTTCAGTTCCTGTTAGAAATGGAAGTGCAGAACACTGTGTGTGGCTGCACACTCTAGTGACCTATTTAATACTGTCCCTTATTGGCCACAGCACAGAAGGTGACCTAAGTTACAACATGGCAGTTCCTATTGCTTTATAGACACTAAAACTTTACACTTATTTTGTCAATATTTAAACAGCTAATGAAAAATACTTCTAAATGCTATTTTCAAACTAATCTTTTCTTTGAATGCTTCATTCTGACTAATATTTATTTAGTGTTTAATGTCCCTTTAAGTTATTATTTATAAACACCCAGACAAAAACACGCACACATATAAAATTATTTTCTTAGGCCTTGAATAAACTCTTCTATGTGTTTGGCCAGTGTATGCTGCACATATATTTATTATTGACCAAGCATATGTCTACACACTGCTGCTCCTAATCGCATGAGAGCATAGCCTGTCAATCACCTAGGACAACTCCAGTGTAATTTAACCCCGCAACCTCTGAAGAAAGAAGACCGCTGCTTCTTATATAGCAGTTAGCAGACTCGCATGAGAGAGCCTACCCTGCAGCTGCATTCACAGGTTCATAACTTGAGGCTATAGTTTGCAAGGGGCAAGTGCTACCATAAAATCATCTTATGAATTAGAGCCTTTTATTTCTCTATTAGCATGTCCCTCTAAATGGAATAAATTACCCCTCTACCCAGAAATGGAATAACAACAATAACAAATGAGATTTACATTTCACTAGCAAGTATGTTTTAAATAATCACGTAGTTTTAAGAAAAAGGCAGGTGGAGAGTCAAATAGGGACATACTTCTTAAAGGAACACTCCAGTCAAAATAAACTTTGATGATTCAGGGACTGCAGTGAAGACACTTTCCAATTTACTTCAATTATCACATTTTGCACAGGTCCTACTGAGCATGCATGCACGCAGGGTATACGTATACTAGTCTGTGATTGGCTGATATATACACGTGTTAATTATGCAATTCTACATCGAGTGGTCCTTTAAGGTGTTATATGTGTTTTAAGTGTTTATATACACAGACATATATACAACCTCAAACATGTGAGGAATGAGAATAATTTATCACAGAGTGGGACCCTCCCGGAACAGCACTAAGCAATAATCATGGATTCAGCTCTCTGGCCAGTCCTCTGGAATCGATTTTGCTTGATCCTCCAAGTGCCGTATTACGGTTTGTCTTTACTTTGTTGCAATAATGAACTCACTGATTAACACTGATTGCCAGTTTCACATGTGAGTGTGGCTGAATGGAAGGGGTGTGCCCGCTCCATGACAAACTTTTCTCATATCTCACATGTTTGAGGTTGTATTATGTGAGTAGTTCCAGCACAGGGGAGGGGGGGTGGGTCACATCTGTGAATATTGTTAATAAAGGGACACTCAAGTCAAAATTACACTTTTATGATTCAGATAAAACATGCAATGTTCAACAACTTTCCAATTTACTTCCATTAACAAAATGTGCACAATCTTTTTATATTTACACTTTTTGAGTCACCAGCTCCTACTGAGCATGTGCAAGAATTCACAGAATATACATATATTCATTTGTGATTGGTTGATGGCTGTCACATGATACAGGAGGAGTGGAAATAGACATAAATTTGAAATTTGTCAGAAAAAAATCTACTACTCCGTTGAAGTTCATACTAAGTGCTATTGCATTATCTGTTCATCATGCATTTGTTAATTATGCAAATCTACTATATTTACTGGTCCTTTAAATAACTGCTGGACTTAGAGTTCTTCCGTGCTCTTCCGGTTCTTTTTGTTTTTTTATTTATATATCTTTGTTATATATATATATATATATATATGAAATGTTAATGCACTTCAAATAATAACAATGATAGTAGCAGCAGTTTAAATATTATTTTCATGCAGCTTAACAAATTGGATTCTCTATTTTATAGCGGAAGAGAAACTTTTCCCATTAGGATAGTGTTCCTTTTAAAATATGCTCAGGGAGGCTAGGTATTTATACTGGTATTTATGCATATAGTGTTATGGCTATGATTAATACCTGTGAAGTCCGAAATGCGTTAGCTCACACATGACCTATGTGTTCAACTTTTTTTCTGTGCTTTCATTTATTATAACATTTTAATTCACAGGTGTTTTATGATTTTTTTTTAAATTAATTACCGTAAAAATGACACACAACTTGGACAAGTCATCCATCAAATCCTGTGATATGTCATAATCAGATCACCTCCATAAAACACTTTATAGAGACATCTTGATTCCCCTTAAAATGCTGTTTTCCCAAATGCTTTCATATAAAACACAGCAGTAGACTAAGAAAGAAGGTGACAATACATGTTAAAATAGGGTCTGGGATTTTTTGGTGTGAGTGAACAAAACTAAAAGTTTATTGGCGTTTGCCTAGAAAGGCAGGAAATTGTATAACGTTCATTTTTTTTAAAGAAGGAAATCAGGTAATCAGCCAGTTTCATATGAAATGAGAGAGTTCTGTTATTCAAATCATTAATGAGACACCAAGGATCTTAGGGTTATATGCTCATAATTACAAGGAATGGAAACAGCAAGTGAGATTATATAAAACCAAGTGTTGGGAAAATTATGCTGGATATTGTAATAAAATTGTAGAAAGGGCATAGAAAGACAGAACCTCATGAAACAGCCCATATATGCTAAAAGAGGACAGCTTTAGGGTAATGTGTGTGTTCTCACCGTACCCAATTTATCACTTCCTCTCTTAAAGGGATAGGATGGTCATACTTCCATTAGCAAAAACGCTTCTAGTAAAAGTCATTATTGTTTTTTAGTGGCATACGCACCTATGCTGTGTGGGCCCGTGCACTAGCATTCAAACACTACACCTTCTCAAAGAGTCAGTAGTGGTTTGTATGACACAAATTAAGTCTTCACTGACCGAATACACACCACCTCTGGTGCACGGGCCCTCACAGCATATGTGCATATGTCACTAAAAAAAACTTTTAATAGAAGCATTTTTGCTAATGGAAGCACAATGCAAAAATGTTTCTATTTAAAATTAAAATGCATTTATGCACATTTCAATTTTGACCTTTCTATCCCTTTAATTAGTCAGCTTTAAATCGATAATAGAGTGGACTAGAAAGATTATTGACCACTCCTGCATACATTTATTGTAATCATATTGCCATTATATTGATGATAGATTGCAAGCTCTTCAGTACTAAAAAAACTTAGCTGGTGTGATATAAATATTTGATCAAAAGAAACATCTATCTATCTGTCTATCCTCAACATAATTATATATAAAATAAATTATATATATATATATATATATATATATATATATATATATATATATATATATATATATATGTGTGTGTTTTTGTTATATAAGTGTGTGTGTGTGCGTGCATTTTTGTTATATGTGTGTGTGTGTGCATTTTTGTTATATAAGTGTGTGTGTGCATTTTTGTTATATAAGTGTGTGTGTGTGTGCATGTTTGTTATATAAGTGTGTGTGTGCATGTTTGTTATATAAGTGTTTGTGTGCATTTTTGTTATATAAGCGTGTGTGTGCATTTTTGTTATATAAGTGTGTGTGTGCATTTTTGTTATATAAGTGTGTGTGTGTGCATTTTTGTTATATAAGTGTGTGTGTGTGTGCATGTTTGTTATATAAGTGTGTGTGTGCATTTTTGTTATATAAGTGTTTGTGTGCATTTTTGTTATATAAGCGTGTGTGTGCATTTTTGTTATATAAGTGTGTGTGTGCATTTTTGTTATATAAGTGTGTGTGTGTGCATTTTTGTTATATAAGTGTGTGTGTGTGTGCATGTTTGTTATATAAGTGTGTGTGTGCATTTTTGTTATATAAGTGTTTGTGTGTGTGCATGTTTGTAATATAAGTGTGTGTGTGCATTTTTGTTATATAAGTGTTTGTGTGCATTTTTGTTATATAAGTGTGTGTGTGCATTTTTGTTATATAAGTGTGTGTGTGTGTGCATTTTTGTTATATAAGTGTGTGTGTGCATTTTTGTTGTATAAGTGTTTGTGTGCATTTTTGTTATATAAGTGTGTGTGTGTGTGCATTTTTGTTATATAAGTGTTTGTGTGCATTTTTGTTATATAAGTGTGTGTGTGCATGTTTGTTATATAAGTGTGTGTGTGAATTTTTGTTATATAAGTGTTTGTGTGCATTTTTGTTATATAAGTGTGTGTGTGCATTTTTGTTATATAAGTGTGTGTGTGTGTGTGTGCATTTTTGTTATATAAGTGTGTGTGTGCATTTTTGTTATATAAGTGTGTGTGTGTGCATTTTTGTTATATAAGTGTGTGTGTGCATTTTTGTTATATAAGTGTGTGTGTGTGCATTTTTGTTATATAAGTGTGTGTGTGTGCATTTTTGTTATATAAGTGTGTGTGTGCATTTTTGTTATATAAGTGTGTGTGTGCATTTTTGTTATATAAGTGTGTGTGTGCATTTTTGTTATATAAGTGTGTGTGTGCATTTTTGTTATATAAGTGTGTGTGTGTGCATTTTTGTTATATAAGTGTGTGTGTGCATGTTTGTTATATAAGTGTGTGTGTGCATTTTTGTTATATAAGTGTGTGTGTGTGCATTTTTGTTATATAAGTGTGTGTGTGCATTTTTGTTATATAAGTGTGTGTGTGCATTTTTGTGCATGTAGCCAGCTAGACAGACAAACATAATATATTTTTAAGCGGTGTTGTTACTTAATATGCATCGCTATACACAGTGTTACACACAGAGTATTCACTTCTCTCACAGAGCTTTCATTAATAGAATCTCCTGTTTCTCCCCAGAGTGAGCTCTCGTAGACCTTGGTCACTATCAATTTATTTCTGTTTGGGGGGTGTCACCAGGCTATTAAGAAGGTGTTGTAGGTCATTTGAAGGAAGTGGGGGTATGCAGGCATCAGAATGTAGTGGTCTTGAAACTGACCCTCATGGCCTCTTCCTTAGCTGGCCCTTCCCAGGGGTCCTCAGAGTAGAGGGTTGAAGAGGTGTTTAACTTGATATTTATGGTCCGTACATTGGTACCTCTGAATATCAACCAGTAGTTGCTAACCCCAAGAAAAATCTATTAAACAACAAGGATAGGGCTTTTCTGGTTGTTGACTTATAAGCTTAGGGAACGAAAATAGAGAAGGAGAATTAAATTGGTTGACTATTACTGTTCTAAAAATGCTTAAAAAACAAATAAACTAGCTAACTAACTAACCGAGTTAAATCAGTTTCATAATAAGGGAGACCCCTTTTACAAATGCTATGTTAAAGTAAAATTGGAGCTTTTTTTTCTTTGTTTAATTTAAAATATGTAAGATGTATCACAAATACATTTTGCAATACCATATTTTTGTAAAACAAATGTTCATATATTTTTTTTTTTTTAAAGTGTTTTGTGTTTAGGCTTGTGGTGTTTGTCCCTATTCACCAATAGAACAAGTTTTGCTTATCAGTCGTTGGATTTCTGCCCACAGGTATAAATTGGGCAAACATGTAATTTTGGTTGGTTTTTAAAGCAAAAAATAATTGTCTTATAAACATACTCAGAGAAATACACACAGGATCCCCTCCAATAACCTGCTGCTATATATATATATATATATATATATATATATATATATATATATATATATATATATATATATATATATATATATGTGTGTGTGTATTTGCATAATGATGAATATTGTGTTTATTAAAGTAAAAGCACTGAAACAATACTCCCTGGTTCACATGCCTATCATATTCAGTATGGACAAGTAGAGGGCCAGATTAAATGCATTGGAGGGACATATTATGGCCCCTGGTCCTTAGGCTGAACAAGCCTGGGTTAAACTAATGACTATTTAACAGTGTTCATTTATTGCATTTATTGAGTGATACCTACGTATTCAGCAAATGCTAAGGCCTGTGATTTGTTATCTTAATAAGTGTGTCAGCGATGTCATCTTAGAAACAGACAGGGATTTAGCAGTTTAGATGTTATAAAGTATATTAATATAACATTGTTGACTGTGCAAAGCTTGGGAATGGGTAGTATAGGCAAAATCTATTTTTTTTTAAACAATAACAAAAATCAAGTAGACATTCCCTTTAATAGGACAAAAAGTTAAAAGATGGATTAAGTGTAAAAATAAAGTACTGTATTGTATTGACATATTTTATTTGTAAACATAATTCATTGTAACCCCTGTAAAAGGTTTAAAGGGACACTGAACCCAAATTCTTTCTTTTGTGATTTAGATAGAGCATGACATTTTAAGCAACTTTCTAATTTACTCCTATTATCAAATTCTCTTCATTCTTTTAGTATCTTTATTTGAAATGCAAGAATGTAAGTTTAGATGCCGGCCCATTTTTGGTGAACAACCTGGGTTGTTCTTGCTGATTGGTGGATAAATTAATCCATCAATAAAAAAGTACTGTCCAGAGTCTGAACTAATAAAAAAACTTAGATGCCTTCTTTTTCAAATAAAGATAGCAAGATAACAAAGAAAAATTGATAAAAGGAGTAAATTAGAAAGTTGCTTAAAATTGCATGCTCTGTCTGAATCAAGAAAAAAATGTTTTGGGTTCAGTGCCCCTTTAAACAAAAGAGAAGAAAAAAAAAACATTATGTCAATCAGATACTCCTAAGAATGAGATTGCATGTAAGCTTATCAGGAGTGCATACTCATGTATCCACCAATCACCAGTGATATCCTGCTGAAATGTGACATGGGAGTATAGTATGATTATATACATTTCAAGCTTTAAACACATAGTAAAAATGGCATGTTGTTTAACAATATAGCATTTCTTTTTTATATGTTTATCTCCATTTAAAATTGGTGAGAACACCTTCTCCTGATCAACTCAATGAGAGAGAAAGCTTAAGTTTTCGCTATGCCTCTGAAATCTTTCAATAGAAATGCGACATACAAATTACCTTCCTGATCTGAGGTCTACAGTATAACAGATGAAGCTGGTTTTTGCCCTGGAGGAATAACTGCTTTAATAACCTGATCATCTGATCTCTACTATAAACTTTAAATCAAATTAATTTCATGTGGACCCTTGTCTCTACATTTGGTGGAATCATGGGACATTACATTGTTCAGGCACTAATTACAGCTCAACATAAGAAATTGAAAAATATCTAATTACAACACAGCAGATCTCTAAACAGCAATATCTTCTAACACAGATTAAAGTGAGTCTCTAAATTACTTGGCTTTATTCTAAAGCTGACCTAGTTCTGAATTAAAGCCACAAGTTTTCTCCAACCCAGATTTCTTTTGAAGTTGGAAAAGTATGATTTAGATTCCTAAAGGAATTCGACTTTTAAAAGATGTGGCATGAATGGGTTAAACTGAATTAATTAAAATGGTTTATCATTGAAATGCTTAGTGATTAATAGAATATTAAGACTCCTAACATTCTATATAACTTAGCATATACTCTATTGTGTCTATAGTGTAAAAACCAACTGTCCAGTCAACTCTAAAGTTGTCTAAAGCTAATCAAACTCAAAAACAGCTTTCAAAGTTGAACCAATTTTTTTAAAGTTTTAAAACAGGTATTGTCTAAATTTGAATCTGTTTTTTTTTTTCAGTTGACTTTGTACTGAGTTTACATATGGAGACATCAATTTACAATTTTACAGGTTCAAGTTACAACACATGTCACTGGCCATCACAGCTTTCTTTTTAATGTGTACCCATTATGTGCCAACAATGAAAACTTTGGCTGGCAGGGACATTAGTCATAAATATTTGTGTCAAAAGGTAGTACTGCTCAGTATAGGATATACATTTCAATTTGATACAAATATATATTTCTAACCATTTTACAATGAGATTTGTTATAAATAGGCTCTTAAAGGGACACTGAACCCAAATTTCTTTCTATCGTGATTCAGATAGAGCATGCAATTTTAAGCAACTTTCTAATTTACTCCTATTATCAAATTATTTTCATTCTCTTGGTATCTTTATTTGAAATGCAAGAATGTAAGTTTAGATGCCAGCCCATTTTTGGTGAACACACTGTGTTGTTCTTGCTGATTGGTGGGTAAATTCACCTACCAATAAACAAGTGCTTTCCATGGTGCTGAACCAAAAAATAGCTTAGATGCCTTATTTTTCAAATAAAGAAAGCAAGGGATTGAAGAAAAATTAATAATAGGAATAAATTAGAAAGTTGTTTACAATTGCATGCTCTATCTGAATCACAAAAGAAAAAAATTGGGTTCAGTGTCCCTTTAAGTTGTAGATACATCAAGTCTTCTGCTGTGGTGTATGCAATTTGTAAGTACTGACTTTAGGTCTAAAGTCAACTGGATTTAACAAATCATTTGGATGTCAGGTGACTTTTTTAACTGACTTACATTTACAGAATAGCTCCACATTGACTATTTACTCAAATTTTCTCAGTACATAATTAGTGCATACTTACGTTGTTATGAATAGACGCCATTATTGAAGAGACCCCATTGAGAAAGAAATGAGCAAGCATATATAATACAAAACCCCTAATTCTATCTTGAAAGCCTTTTTCTCTTCTTTTATATATGTTTCTCTGGTTATGTTATTTCTTCTCACTTCTTCAATAAAGTGATTAAGATCTATTTATAACTTAGCTCTGAGGATACATAAACTATGTAACACACTTATATCATAATTAAGTACATATATTGTCAAGTCCTTGAAGTAAATAGCTATTTTATTATTATTTTTAGTAGTAGTAGTAATAATGCGCCAACAGATTCTGCAGTGCTACACTGGGGGTACAATAAGACAGAGGAATTACAGGGCCCGTTCCCTAGAGAACTTACAATCCATTTATTGCAATAGATCTGTAAATATTCTACAGAGCTGTTCCTATGTACAGTAAATTCCTTTGCATAATGGCTGCAGAAAATAGATTGGTCTGTCTATAAAATGTCTGTGATAGATAGACAGAGAAAGACAGACAGAAAGATACATAGACAGACAGACAGAACGCAATGCAGTACTGGGGCCATTTATTTTGCCTCAATTTAAATAAGAAGCTTTGTATCTTTAGGGAGTTGATGAGAGTATATTGACTTGATTATGGATGTAGAGCTGTATATATTTGATTGTGTATTTCCCTGTGCAACTCATTTAATGAATGGAGAGAGCTGCACTGTTGGTGTCTATGGAGAGGTTTGTGTTTATATTATAGGTGTTCAGAGGGTTTGTGGGAAATCTGTGCGGCTGTATGCTGTACAGATAGTAAAAGGGGGGAGCTTTAAGCGTTGGAAAGCGAGCTTGTAGTGTCCTGCGGGGATCTTTCAGCTTTGACTCTCTAACCTCAGTTCTGCTGAGTGAGGTAAATGGGGAATCCCTATGGGCCTCAAAATGAACAGGAATCTTCCCAGAAATCTCTGCAGTGTAACCCTTTCCTTACTAAGCATTGTATGTATGACTGTGAATAATAAGGTTTTACAGATTGAAATGTAATTGTGGACAAGATTTATATTCTATGTATTGCCATACTGGCATAACAGAAGACAGGAGTCTGAGTACATTTTTTTGCATTGTACATACTGGGTAGTGTTTATTGTAAATGAATGGATATTATTTGTAATGAAGCGTAATGTGATACCTTGAATACACACACTCACACACATGCACACTCGCACACACTTGCACACTCTCACACACACACACTTTGCTACTATCACTCCTTCTGTGAATGAACAGACTTTAAAATAACTAAAGAACTTTATCATTGCTAATTATATATATTTTATTTTTTATTTTTTTTAATGAAGGTTTTAGTTGAGAAAAAAGTAAAGTCCAGTAAAGAGGAAGATGAATGAAGTGCTTTCCATTATTTTCTGTCATATGTAGAGAGGTTAGAGTTAGACACATAGAAAAAAAGAGGCAAATCTGGTGTGATCTTGTTCCACTCCAGATGAGGATATAGTCAATAAGCCAATCAATACAGGCGTATGTATGTGTGCTGCAATCACCGTCCACATCGCTACTGGAATAATCTTTGACTGTGTGTTAAACATTCATGAGTTTTAATCATGCTTGAGTAATAATTACATAAGGTGAACCGACTCTTAGAAACTCTTAACTGATATAAATATGTGTGTTTATGTAATAATGCAAAATTGAATATTTGTGCTTGCCTTAAAGGGACAGTAAGCTGTATTTTTAATGCAATGCAAAACATGTAATATAGTTGGGGCCCCCCATTGATGGTAAATTAAATATGCATGCCCCTTTAAAAAAGGTTTATCTTGCCTCTCAATCTAGCAAATGAAGCCCCCCCCCAGCTGCCCCTGTATTTAAACATTTCTTCTGATAATAGCACAGTCAATAAGAAATGTATCTCTAGCGCCAATGTACAGCATAATGCACCATCCTGGCGCTATCCCTGGCTTCTTTATTCAGTAGCACAGCGCAAGCACACATCATGGTTGATGTGGACTGACTTACATTACTAAATATATTAAAATATGTTAAGAAAGAAGCTCTGTGTACGCGATAAAACTTCTGTACTACTATTAGACTACTATTATTATTTGTAAATAATTGTGATTAATTGAATCCTTTTTATGTTATAAATGTAAGGGTGTAAATTTGGTGATCTTTTCCGACCCTTTACATATGGCTTGATTATGGGGCCGATTTATCAAAGCTGTAGTGTATCATGTCCACCAGACATAACTGAATGCCGCCAGCATACGCCAGACATCACTGAATGCCGACAGCATACGCCAGACATCACTGAATGTCGACAGCATACGCCAGACATCACTTAACATTGTACAAGCAGTTCTGGTGTACTGCTTGTGCTATGCCACTCCCTGCAGCTAGCTAGCCGTTAGCAGGGGGTGTCAATCAATCCAATCGTACACGATCAGGTGGATTGCAGACCGCAGCCTCAGAGGCAGAGGACAAGTTAAGGTCTTAACAAGTCTTAAGACCGCTGCTTCTTAACTGCTGTTTCTGGCGAGCCTGAAGGTTTGCACGGAAAGAGGGGCATCGACCCCTATGTCTCTAAACAACTAATTCTGAACTAAATTGAATGTATATTAGAAACTATTTTTCTATGCACTAAAGGACCAGTAAATACAGCAGATTTGCATAATCAACAAATGCATGATAAAAAAATAATGCAATAGCACTTAGGGGCCGAATTATCATTGTGCGAGCGGACATGATCCGATATTGCGGATCATGTCCGCTGCACATTGATAAATGCCGACAGCATACGCTCTGGGCAGTTATCATTGCACCAGCAGTTCTTGTGAACTGATGGTGCAATGCCGCCCCCTGCAGATTCGCGGGCAATCGGCCGCTAGCAGGGTGTGTCAATCAACCCGATCGTTTTCGATCGGGTTGATTTGTGGCGATGTCTGTCCGCCGCCTCAGAGCAGGTCGACAGGTTATGGAGCAGCGGTCTTTAGACCGCTGCTTCATAACTTGTGTTTCTGGTGAGCCCGAAGACTCGCTAGAAACATGGGGCATCAAGCTTCATACGGAGCTTGATAAATATGCCCCTTATTCTGAACTTCAAATGAGTAGTAGATTTTCAAATTTCAAATTTTTGTCTATTTCCACTCCTTCTGTATCATGTGACAGCCATCAGCCAATCACAAATGCATATACGTATATTCTGTGAATTCTTGCACATGCTCAGTAGGAGCTAATGACTCAAAAAGTGTAAATATAAAAAGAATGTACACATTTGGTTAATGGAAGTAAATTGGAAAGTTGTTTAAAACTGCATGCTCTATCTGAATCATAAAAGTTTAATTATGACTTGAGTGTCACTTTAAATATTGATATAGTAATAAAGAAAACCAATAAATACTTTACAATATTATTTCAGGTTTTTAGCTGCTTTTGAATCCTGTTATTTTGTGTTTATCAGAAACAATATGCAGCTGTGCTAAACTTTTATTGTTCCAACAAGTCATTCATTATATTCAGCTCATTAGCATAAAGATTGGGTTTGATTCAAAGATACTCGTGAGCTTGCCAAGACGCCTTGTTGTAAACGAGAGATCATGTTCAAAATTCACTGATCATTGCTTCATCTGTATTTTACAGTGTTTCTTTAATGGGCGTTCTATTGAGGTGCCCGATATGTCACACATCAAAAGAACTGCTATAAATGTTGAAAAACAATAATTACAGCCACAACATTAAAGAGACACTGAACCCAATTTTTTTTTCTTTCGTGATTCAGATAGAGCATGACATTTTAAGCAACTTTCTAATTTACTCCTATTATCAATTTTTTTTCATTCTCTTGGTATCTTTATTTGAAATGCAAGAATGTAAGTTTAGATGCCGGCCCATTTTTGGTGAACAACCTGGGTTGTTCTTGCTGATTGGTGGATAAATCCATCCACCAATAAAAATGTACTGTCCATAGTTCTAAACAAAAAAAAAAAAAAATGACTTATTTTTTAAATAAAGATAGCAAGAGAACGAAGAAAAATTGATAATAGGAGTAAATCAGAAAGTTGCTTAAAATTGCATGCTCTATCTGAATCACAAAATAACAAATTTGGGTTCAGTGTCCCTTTAAAGGGATATTCCAGCCAAAATTGGATGCATTTCAGTTTTGAATAGAAGCATTTTTGCAATATACATGTATTAGC
This sequence comes from Bombina bombina, assembly GCF_027579735.1. NCBI lineage: Eukaryota > Metazoa > Chordata > Amphibia > Anura > Bombinatoridae > Bombina > Bombina bombina. The sequence continues at coordinate 793,170,199 of NC_069504.1, forward strand.
AAAAATGCTTCTAATAAAAGTAATAGCTGTTTCAAAAGTGTAGCATTTCAAACACAGTACTTGCTCAGAGAGCCTTAAATACTTGTACCGTCTCAATTAATTAAGTGCTGACATGATACAAGCCCACTGGTGCTCTGAGCAGCTGCAGTATTTAAAATACTGGTAAACTGAGAATATCTAAGTATGCTTTACATGCACGTGCAGAGAAAAATATTACCACTAAAACTGTGATAAATTTTACTAGAAACATTTTTGCTAATATATGTATATTAATAATATGTTTTTATTCAAATATGTACTTCATCTATGTGCATGACTGGGATGCCCCTTTAAGGAAACATGCTTGCAAAATGCTAAATATTTGTAATTTTTAAAATATTTGCATTGTTGTTTTTTTAATGGTAAAGTAGTCTCACTGCTAGAACATGTCTGGAGAGGCTGGTCATAGGTTAAAGGGACAATCAAGTCAAAAATAAACTTTCATGATTCAAATAGGACATGTCATTTTAAACAACTTTCCAATTTACTTTTATCACCAATTTTGCTTTGTTCACTTATTCTTAGTTGAAAGCTAAACCTAGGTAGGCTCATATGCTAATTTCTTAGAGCTTGAAGGCCGCCTCTTATGTGAATGCATTTTGACCACTAGAGGGTGTTAGTTCATGTGTGTCTTATAGATAACTTTGAGTTTATGCACGTGAAGTTACCTAGGGGCAAGCACTGATTGGCTAAAATGCAAGTCTGTCAAAAGAACTGAAATAAGGGGGCAGTTTGCAGAGGCTTAGATACAAGATAATCACAGAGGTAAAATGTGTATTTTTATAACTGTGTTGGTTATGCAGGGAATGGGTAATAAAGATATTATCTATCTTTTTAAACAAAAATTCTGGTGTTGACTGTCCCTTTAAACAAATAAACACATAGTTAAAAGCCAGCAATAGTACAATAAGATATGCTACAGAAGAGCAATCAAGTAATCAGGTAACAGGAAAACTGGTCACGCCTACTCTACTATACTCCATAATATCCCATGTAAATTGCACACAATATGGACAAAATACTAAATCCCATATTATTTAATCTACTCTGTAATCTGCAGGAGATTCCTGTAGGCGAATCTCCTGGAAGTGCCTCCACACAGATTTCATTTCTGTAGATGACACTGACCACGATATGCAAATAGATCTATTCTTAAAGGGACACTAAACCCAAAAAAAATATTTTATGATTCAAGTAGAGATGACAATTTTAAACAACATTCCAATTTACTTCTATTATCTAATTTGCTTCATTCTTTAGATATCCATTGTTGAAGAAATAGCAATGCACATGGGTGAGCCAATCACAGGAGGCATCTATGTGCAGCAACCAATCAGCAGCTACGGAGCCTATCTAGATATGCTTTTCAGCAAAGTATATCAAGAGAATCAAGCAAATTAGATAATAGAAGTAAATTAGAAAGTTGTTTAAAATTGAATGCTCTTTCTAAATCATGAAAGAAAACATTTGGGTTTCATGTCCCTTTAAGACCTCATATTTAATTAGCACATCTGTGCTGAGGCCACACCTTAGAACATTTTTTTTTTTAAATGTCTGACAGACTCTCAGGACAATTATATGACTGGGCAGGAAGACAAAAACTGGGACGGTCCTTAGAAAATCGGGACAGTTGGCCATTATAACTAAAGCTTACAGTATGTGACATTAAGTTTGTCCCTCCCAATACAGGGTGATGTGTGACTCACAAATAGAGTCTATCCACATTTTCTTTTGATATGCAGCAGTCTACATTTTTTATATTTTTTACATTGTCTTTTATTTTTCTTCAATCTCTTTTCTCCCACTCCTCGCACCCCCCCTCTCGCATACCATACCCCATACTAATTATTATAGTGGGAACTGCAGTTAATAGCGGCAAACACACCAGAGGCTTGGCCAGCCGCTACAAATAGGACGTTAGTAGTAAACATTATTAATTACAAACAATTGCCTAAATTAGAATTTTTTCTGCACCTGCTTCTTTCTTAATTAGCCGAGGGCTCTTAGGAAACTGTGGACAGTCTTACTTATACATGCATTCAGGCTTGTGATAACCTTTTCATTTTTGTATCATCAGAAACCTGATTTTTGATAAGAATTAGTTAGTTTTATTTTATTTACATTTCATTAAAGATCACAGTTTTCAAGCTCCTGGCTTTTCCCTATATTAAAAGCTTTCTGGTAGAAGACTGTGTTGTTGTGAGGAAGAGAGTGAATGCAAGCAGTGAATAAGGTTGTTTTTTTAGTTTTATTTATTTGGCTTTACACTTACCTGTTACCACCTAAGCCTTTGATAAGATGAAAACAGTTGAATAAATGGATTTTGTCAATGACTTGGAGACCTGCAGAAAAAATTATTTTAGGGACACGAAACCCAAAATGTTTATTTTGTGATTCGGATAGAGCATAACATTTTAAACAACCTTTCAATTTAATTCTATTATTAAATTGGCTTCATTCGTATGGTATTCTTTGTTGAAGAATTGACTAGGTAGGTAGCTGCACGTCTGGAGGAAAAAGTGCTGCCATCTAGTGTTCTTGCAAATGTATAACATTTGTGCAAAACTGCTGTCATATTGTCTTTCAGACACGTGCACGCACCTAAGCCTCCCTCCCTGTTTTTCAACAAGGGATACCAAGAGAACAAAGACAATTTGATTATAGAAGTAAATTAGCAAATTGTTTGAAATGACAAGCTTTATCTAAATCACGAAATAATTTTTTTTAAAATTTGGGTTTCATGTCCCTTTAAACCATTAAAGTTTCAAATGCTCTTAAACACATACAAAATATATTTAACTTTGTTTTTGCACAAAATAGGCTTATTTAAAACTGTTTCAATTCATATTTAAACTGACAAGAAATGCAAAATTGTTCCCATTTAATCTCTAGAGACAGATTGCTCAATCATTTAAACAGAAAATAGCCTTATTCACGACAGAATCCTCTTTACTTTTCGAATAGTAATACACTCTTTTAGGTGCAAAAAAGAAAAATATGAGCTTCATGTCCTTTAAACAGATGTTGAAGTATTTAAGAAATCACTGCATTCCAAAAGATCTACGTACAAAATAAAATCCTTAAAACTTTAATTTTGTTAGTAGAATTGCAGTCCTGGGACATACCACTTGAAAATCTTTAAATGCTGATTATATTTTCTCATTTCCTACAGCCAATTAGGAAGTAGTATACATGACCTAATTGCATATATCAAACAATCACAGTGCAGCACGTATGAATTTTTAAATTCAATGGAATGCATTCCAGCCTTTCTGTGGGCAGTGGAGAAACCATATATTTCAGATTTACATTTTATGAGAAGCAGACAAAACAAATGAGATCTCCTTTTACTCATTCAGTAATAATAAATTAAACCTTTTATGGGGAAAGTTTATTTAATGTCCCTTTAAGTAAAACCTGGTTGGAATAGCTCACATTCCCATGTTCATAATACAAACTTAGTTAATGTGACTGTTCTGTGAGTGCTGTCCAAATTTTAGACCATAAACCTAGCTTTGGACTATAGATATATGTATCTAGCATTTCTTCCACGGAGAAGTACTTTTTATTTTTCCCAAGAGCTTTCAATCATATTTTTTTTTTAAGAATTAGCTCCCAGGCATCCTATTTTCTGCCACATTTTGCAACAGTGATTTGTTATACTTCTTCCAGCCCTGGGAGAACATCTGTTTTGTGACATACTTCCTGTGACATTCGGATGTAAGATCATCGGTTTGCAAGAGCTGGAGAACAGATTGGGAAGACTTTAGTTTCCAAATTCTTCACCTCTCATCTGTCGGCTCGAGGGGAACAGATCTGACCTTATTTTTTATTTTTATTATTTTTTTTTTACTCCAAACTAGTTTCATTTCATTTCACTTTAACTGCCAAAAATTTAAGAGGAAAACACTTATTTTATGGCAGGTCTGCTTGTGAGTAGCATTCCCACGGAACATAAAGTTTTGTGTAGTGATCCGTGCTGCACCTACACACATACATACTGAGGTAGCACAGATACACCTACATTTATGTAGCATAACAGTACATTCAAACATATCCGTAGATCACTGGTTTTCAAACCTGTTCTCAGGCCTCCCCAACAGGACAGGTTTTGTGAATTACCTTGGGTGAGAGCTGGTAAAATAACTATCGGCTAGATTTAGAGTTCTGCGGCCAAAGGGGTGCGTTAGCTACGCGTGCTTTTTTCCCCCCGCACCTTTTAAATACCGCTGGTATTTAGAGTTCACAGAATGGCTGCGTTTTCAGTGCGTTAAAAACGGTGGGTAGAGCATAATTTAACGCCACTGCAACTCTAAATTCCAGCGGTGCTTACAGACGCGGCCAGCTTCAAAAACGTGCTCGTGCACGATTCCCCCATAGAAAACAATGGGGCCATTTGATCTGAAAAAAAACCTAACACCTGCAAAAAAGCAGCGTTCAGCTCCTAACGCAGCCCCATTGTTTTCTATGGGGAAACACTTCCTACGTCTGCACCTAACACCCTAACATGAACCCCGAGTTTAAACACCCCTAACCTTACACTTATTAACCCCTATTCTGCCACCCCCGCTATCGCTGACACCTGCATATTTCTTTTAACCCCTAATCTGCTGCTCCGTAAACCGCCGCTACCTACATTATCCCTATGTACCCCCTAATCTGCTGCCCCTAACACCGCCGACCCTTATATTATATTTATTAACCCCTAATCTGCCCCCCACAACGTAGCCTCCACCTACCTACAATAATTAACCCCTAATCTGCCGACCGAACCGCACCGGTACTATAATAAATGTATTAACCCCTAATCCGCCTCACTCCCACCTCAATAACCCTATAATAAATAGTATTAACCCCTAATCTGCCCTCCCTAACATCGCCGACACCTAACTTCAAACATTAACCCCTAATCTGCCAACCGGAGCTCACCGCTATTCTAATAAATTTTTTAACCCCTAAAGCTAAGTCTAACCCTAACTCTAACACCCCCCTAAGTTAAATATAATTTTTATCTAACGAAATAAATTAACTATTATTAAATAAATTATTCCTATTTAAAGCTAAATACTTACCTGTAAAATAAACCCTAATATAGCTACAATATAAATTATAATTATATTGTAGCTATTTTAGGATTTATATTTATTTTACAGGTAACTTTGTAATTATTTTAACCAGGTACAATAGTTAATAACTATTTAATAGTTACCTAGTTAAAATAATTACAAAATTACCTGTAAAATAAATCCTAACCTAAGATTCAATTAAACCTAACACTACACTATCAATAAATTAATTAAAGAAAATACCTCCAATTACCTACAATTAAACCTAACACTACACTATCAATAAATTAATTAAATACAATACCTACAAATAAATAAATTTAAATAAACTAAATAAAGTACAAAAAATAAAAAAGAACTAAGTTACAAAACATAAAAAAATATTTACAAACATAAGAAAAATATTACAACAATTTTAAACTAATTACACCTACTCTAAGCCCCCTAATAAAATAACAAAGCCCCCCAAAATAAAAAAATGCCCTACCCTATTCTAAATTAAAAAAGTTCAAAGCTCTTTTACCTTACCAGCCCTTAAAAGGACCTTTTGTGGGGCATGCCCCAAAGAATTCAGCTCTTTTGCCTGTAAAAAAAACACATACAATACCCCCCCAACATTAAAACCCACCACCCACATACCCCTAATCTAACCCAAACCCCCCTTAAATAAACCTAACACTAAGCCCCTGAAGATCTTCCTACCTTATCTTCACCTCGCCGGGTATCACACCGATCCGTCCTGGCTCCGAAATCTTCATCCAAGACCAAGCGGGGGCTGGCGACCCATAATCCGGCGGCTGAAGAGGTCCAGAAGAGGCTCCAAAGTCTTCATCCTATCCGGGAAGAAGAGGCGATCCGGACCAGCAACCATCTTGATCCAAGCGACATCTTCTATCTTCATCCGATGAGGAACGGCTCCATCGTGAAGACCTCCAGCGCGGATCAATATTCTTCTTCCGACGTCCAACTGAAGAATGAAGGTTCCTTTAAGGGACGTCATCCAAGATGGCGTCCCTCGAATTCCGATTGGCTGATAGGATTCTATCAGCCAATCGGAATTAAGGTAGGAAAATTCTGATTGGCTGATGGAAGGTAGGAAGATCTTCAGGGGCTTAGTGTTTGGTTTATTTAAGATGGGTTTGGGTTAAATTAGGGGTATGTGGGTTGTGGGTTTTAATGTTGGGGGGGTATTGTATGTGTTTTTTTTACAGGCAAAAGAGCTGAATTCTTTGGGGCATGCCCCACAAAAGGTCCTTTTAAGGGCTGGTAAGGTAAAAGAGCTTTGAACTTTTTAAATTTAGAATAGGGTAGGGCATTTTTTTATTTTGGGGGGCTTTGTTATTTTATTAGGGAGCTTAGAGTAGGTGTAATTAGTTTAAAATTGTTGTAATATTTTTCTTATGTTTGTAAATATTTTTTTATTTTTTGTAACTTAGTTCTTTTTTATTTTTTGTACTTTAGTTAGTTTATTTAAATGTATTTATTTGTAGGTATTGTATTTAATTAATTTATTGATAGTGTAGTGTTAGGTTTAATTGTAACTTAGGTTAGGATTTATTTTACAGGTAATTTTGTAATTATTTTAACTAGGTAACTATTAAATAGTTATTAACTATTTAATAGCTATTGTACCTGGTTAAAATAATTACAAAGTTACCCGTAAAATAAATATAAATCCTAAAATAGCTACAATATAATTATAATTTATATTGTAGCTATATTAGGGTTTATTTTACAGGTATTTATTATTTTACAGGTATTTAGCTTTAAATAGGAATAATTTATTTAATAATAGTTAATTTATTTCGTTAGATTTAAATTATATTTAAGTTAGTGGGGTGTTAGGGTTAGGGTTAGAATTAGCTTTAGGGGTTAAAAAATTTATTAGAATAGCGGTGAGCTCCGGTCGGCAGATTAGGGGTTAATGCTTGAAGTTAGGTGTCGGCGATGTTAGGGAGGGCAGATTAGGGGTTAATACTATTTATTATAGGGTTATTGAGGTGGGAGTGAGGCAGATTAGGGGTTAATAACTTTATTATAATAGCGGCGCGGTCCGGTCGGCAGATTAGGGGTTAATAAGTGTAGGCAGGTGGAGGCGACGTTGAGGGGGGCAGATTAGGGGTTAATAAATATAATATAGGGGTCGGCGGTGTTAGGGGCAGCAGATTAGGGGTACATAAATATAACGTACCTTGCGGCGGCGTGCGGACGGCAGATTAGGTGTTAAAACATTTTAATAGAGTGGCGGCGATGTGGGGGGACCTCGGTTTAGGGGTACATAGGTAGTTTATGGGTGTTAGTGTACTTTAGAGCACAGTAGTTAAGAGCTTTATAAACCGGCGTTAGCCCAGAAAGCTCTTAACTACTGTTTTTTTTCTGCGGCTGGAGTTTTGTCGTTAGATTTCTAACGCTCACTTCAGCCACGACTCTAAATACCGGCGTTAGAAAGATCCCATTGAAAAGATAGGATACGCAATTGACGTAAGGGGATCTGCGGTATGGAAAAGTCGCGGCTGGAAAGTGAGCGTTAGACCCTTTCCTGACTGACTCCAAATACCAAAGGGCGGTAAAAACCAGCGTTAGGAGCCTCTAACGCTGGTTTTGACGGCTACCGCCCAACTCTAAATCTAGCCGTATGTTTACTAATTAGCTGATTTTTTCACCTGTGCTCTAGTTCAAATATCCTCAAAATGTGGCCTGTTAGGGAGACCTGGGGACAGGTTTGAAAACCAGTGGCGTAGATTGTACATTTAGACATGACTGTAATATGTGTAGCTTAGAGAAGCAAAGGCAAAGTGGTGGTATCATTAAAACCATCAAATATTTTTTATTTTTTTTTTTAAGATTTTTATTTTATCAACGAAAAATGAAGGCCTATACAAAGTGGTTAGGCATAACCAAAAAAAAAAAAAGGACCCAGACGTCTCGCAGGACCCATAACAATATTAATGAGGACAAGTAGTAGATTATCGGCCTTTAACATAAACTGTTCTAACTCCATTGTTCTGATTTATTGTATATAGATTAAAAAATATCACAAAACACATAATATAAAAGAATAAAAATAAATTACGAAAGGAGAAAGAAGGAAAGGAAAAAAAAAACAAAAAAACATCAAATATATCCAAACATTGAATTCATTTCTGGAGTAAATTGTTTTTTTTTTTCAAGAAAATACCAAGGTTATTACTAGAAGATAGATAGAAGATTTAAAGGGACATAAAACCCATTTTTTTTTCTTTCATGATTCAGATGGAGAATACAATTTTAAAAAAGTTTCCAAGTTACTTCTATTAACAAATTTGCTTTGTGCTCTTGATATTCTTTGTTGAAGAGATATCTAGATAGGTAGAGTGCACATTTCTGGAGCACTACACGACAGGAAATAGTGTTGCCACCTAGTGGTCTTGCTTGATGCAAAACTGTTGCCATATAGTACTGCAGATATGTGCACGCTCCTGGAACTTACATTCCTGCTTTTCAAATAAAATGAATAACTAGAAAATGAAGAAAACAAGATAATAGAAGCCCAGAGGCAGAACTTTTTTTCACTTTCTGCGATGAGATTGTTTTAGTGAAGTGTTTCTGCAGATCATTTTTAAATAAAATTAAATGTTAAATTAGGCAGTTATACTAAAGCACCAGTACAATTGCAATGTGTTGGTTAACTGGAGAATAAAGCCATTTTAAAGTGTTAGAATATATTGTAGTAGTTAAAAATTGCATTGCAAATTAGCTGCAGACAAAAAAAGAAATTGTAAAATGTCTCTTGAATAAATTTGTTTCCTTTTCTCTTTGTCTAACATATAAATGTAGTAATAAAAAAGGTGCATTGCTCATACGAATGTCTTACATTCAGAAAAAAACAGCTTTGCAGACTGGGAAAGGCTAGGGGGGTGGGTTTGACAATAATCCCCGAGAGCCAGTCAACAATCAATGCACTGCTGCTTTGCAGCACTACTGCATATTTGACTGTTCACTTCAAACAGCACTTTGCTCTGAATGCAACGTGTTAAGGAAAACTTACACAGTGCAGCCAGAGCACAGCTCTTTTTGAAAAGAACAGCCTAATGTGGAGCAGTGCTGCAAAGTTAAAGAGATAACAGTTCCTGCATGTGTCCTGTTCTTTCTGCAGACATGCTGCATTTTCTGCGATGACATCTGAGATCACTAAATTGGAAAGTTGTTTAAAATTTTATTGGGTTTTATGTCCCTTTAAGAGAAAAGTACAGAAAGGGTAGCCAGTACTTGGAATAAACTTCCAGCCACAGTGGTGAACTTATTAAACATTTTAAAAAAACATAGGTTTTGATTACAGTGCTTTGGAAAATTGTATCCAATGATTTATCTACAAAAATCTCCCTAGAATTTGATGGTAAATTTAGTAGAAAAAAACCCATTAAATATATTTTTCAAAATGATTGTGATCAACCAAAAAAATGATTATGGGTAAGGTACAAACGTAGATTTAATCGTAGAACAAACAGTCTTGGTGTATACTTAGAATGTTCAGCATGCTACCATGCATTAGCTGCTACAAAGCAGTGTTATTATTATTTTTCTAATTATTTTTAATATGCCAACAGATTCCAGCAGTACCATATAGGCAGGGTGACCATATTGCCGCTTTAAAAAGGGACACATATGAAAAATACATATGTGATGGCTGATTTAGTGCTGTTTAAAATAAATGTTTTCTATAAGAACCCTGACATATGTATTTTTCATATGTGTCCTTTCTTTAAGCGGAAATATGGTCAGCCTATATATAGGGGTACAATAACTAAGAGACAAGACAGGGAAGACAGACTGAGACAGACGGATTACATGGCCTTGCTCCATAAAGGACCAGTAAATACAGCAGATTTGCCTAATCAACAAATGCATAATAAGACAAAGTAATAGCACTTAGTCTGGACTTCAAATGAGTAGTAGATTTTTTTTAAGACAAATTTCAAAGCTATGTATATGTCAACTCCTCTTGTATCATGTGACATCCATCAGCCAATCACAAATGGATATACAGTACTTATATTCTGACTAAAGATTTCCTACTAAAGCTTCTGATTGGCTGTGCTAAGCTGTCAATCATAATAGACAGGATCTACGACGATTAGGGAGGGTACTACAAAGTTTTAAAAAGCTGACCTGGATGGAAGGTACCCCTCACATAGCAGTTGACTACAATGGCTAAAGAGAAATTCAGCTCTGCATATAAAAGTACATCACAATACAGAAGGCAAATAGAGAAAATGAGTAATGGTGAAAAGGAAGTTACAGAGTACTTAAATGAAAGAGGAAATCTAGGTTGGGATAGCATTGAAAAGATTTCAAGAGGATATTGGAGAATATTTGGTGGAGAATATTTAAAAGCTGCACAAATATGGAAAAATGGCAGTTTGGGAGTGCGATGCAGACAGAGGAAATATACAAACAAAAGAAGCATTGAGGACACAAGTGACATAGGTAAAATGACCTTTATATGGATATATAAGATCATGTAGAAGATAAACCGTTATTAAGAGGGAAACTCCAATCAGAGAAGAAGTGATCAAGTACATTCAGAAATGTAGATTTTGGATAATGAACGGTAGTGGGTGCTGACAATGGAGAAATTAAAGAAATAAGAGGGAAACACAAGTTACAGCATGGGTGGGGGTCAGCACAAGCTCAGGAAGCACTGGTGGGGGAGCACAATTTAGCTGAAGGAAACCAGGATTTGGCACAAGACTGGAATTCAGGCTGAGCTGGTGTCATTGATAAGAACAGATCAAGTTGCTGAGCAGCAAAGAGAAGGAACCCAGATGTGTAAAACACAGAAAGGACACGGGTAGGAAAACAAGAATCTTAGATATGGACAGCGCTGTTTTTTCTTCCAAGGATTTACATCAGGATGTATATAAATCCGTTGGTATAAAAATGCAATACTGACCTTTATGAAAGAAGACAATCAATAGAATGAGACTGCCCTCTACTTGTTATGAAAGAGTTAATTTGAATGAGACTGCTTTACACAGATTGAAATATGTTCAGTTGAGCAAGACCTCTGTAATATAAGTAAGACAAGTTCAAATGAATGAGACTACTCTACATTAGGAGATTTTCAACTGAATGAAACATTTGTACACTGAGTTAGACAAATTCAGTTGAATGAGACTGCTCTACACTGAGAAAGACAAAGTCAGATGAATGAGACTGCTCTACGCTGAGAAAGACAAAGTCAGATGAATGAGACTGCTCTACGCTGAGAAAGACAAAGTCAGATGAATGAGACTGCTCTATGCTAAGAAAAACAAAGTCTGATGACTGAGACAAATTTAGTTGAATAATAATATTGTACACTGTTTGAGACATGCTTATTTGAGTGAGACTGCTGCACACAGAGTAAGACAAGTTTAATTAAATGAGACTGCTCTACACTCAGTAAGACAAGTTTAGTTGAATGAGACTGCTCTACACCCAGTGAGACAAGTTTAGTTGAATGTGACAGCACTACACTGAGTGAGACAAGTTCAACTGAATGAGACTGCCCTCTTTTCATCTACGCAAAGTCCATTTGAAGAAACACTGCCCAACATGAATGAGAAAGTTCAACTGGACAAGACAAGCTATTGCTGCATAAGACAAAATCGGTATCATGTTTTTTAAATAACTTGCGTGAGACAACGCTCAATTAAACAAATCTGCTGAACGATTAGTCATTTAAAATAAGTCACACTGGGTAAACTCACTCTCCAGCCTCTCAGTGTATGCTGTTGATTCACTGAAGATCACAATTTTTTTCATTTGCTTAAAATAATATGAGAACTGGCGAGGCTGGCAAATCTGGAGACATTCAGAAGCTTTTAAGTGAATATAACCACTATCTTCTGCTGAGAGGCAAAGTCAGATGAAAGAGACTCAGGCTTGATTATCTAAAGCTCTTCACTCACACAAGATTATCTATGAAGTCTCGTCAGTATGGTGAGGCTCCTCAATGCATTTTATAAACACAAATTTAACCTTGAGAGATGTTTATCTCACTATGAAGGGTTCTATATGTAACACCAATATCACAAGATAAGGTCTGTAAGGAAAACCCTAAAGATTGTGTGTGATTTCTATCCATGGCATTGATTTTTTGATGATTAGGCCCTGATTGAAACTAATGTCTACCAAATTGGGCATTAAAATCATAAATACATTTAAAATTCATCTTCTAGCAAAACATACATTTTCAAAATTAAATTACAGAAAAAGCAGGCAAAACAAATATTAAAAGTACATTACACTGTCTTTTTACTTCACAACATTAAAATTTTGTGGGAAATTAAAAAATTAAACGCCTTGATTTTTTTAAATTTATTTATAACTTTTTATTAAAGGTTTGTATACAATCTGAAAAAGGAGTACAACAAATAGAGAGTTAGAAAACAGTACATATCCAATGCTATCCAGAAATTTTAGAACTTACAAGATTTGGTTTTAAAAGTTCACTGAAAAGACACATCATTTTATAGCGTCCAGTTTGGGTGGTGCAGTAAATAGTGCTAATTCTATAAAGGAAGCAACTGTGATAGTACAAGATAATTTTCATTTTGTTTTCTTTTTTTCTCTTTCCCTTTTTAATTAAAGGGACACTGAACCCAAATTTTTTCTTCCGTGATTCAGATAGAGCATGCAATTTTAAGCAACTTTCTAATTTACTCCTATTATCATTTTTTCTATGTTCTCTTGCTATCTTTATTTGATAAAGAAGGCATCTAAGCTTTTTTCTTGGTTCAGGACTATGGACAGCACTTTTTTATTGGTGGATGAATTTATCCACCAATCAGCAAGGACAACCCAGGTTGTTCAACAAAACTGGGCCGGCATCTAAACTTACATTCTTGCTTTTCAAATAAAGATACCAAGAGAATAAAGAAAATTTGATAATAGGAGTAAATTAGAAAGTTACTTAAAATGTCATGCTCTATCTGAATCACGAAAGAAAAAATTTGGGTTCAGTGTAGAGAAAATAGAGCGAAGAGAAAAAATGTGGGTAAGGGGAAAGAGGAAGTGAGGCAACCGGTCAATTTAGAAAAGCAAATTAACCCCTTGATTTTTTTTTATATACAATTAGTTATGCATAATGAAACAACTTTGCCATATATTTTCATTATTTATTTTGCCCCTTTTTCATATAATTTAGCTCTGAAAATTGAACAATTGTTACTTCTCAGAACATGAGAAGCACCTGCTGACTTCTTAAGGCTAACTCGGCTTTATATTTGTACCTAATTGGCTTTATCAAATAACAAATGGCAAACAATTTCCTTTACACAAACCTTATGACAGTGGCTAGCCTTGTTGTCTGCAGACTAAAGCCCAGATTGGCTCCTACAAATAAGGCAAATAGGGGGTGGGGTTTAGCTATTCAAAAATAACTGCAGTAAAAAGAATGTTAATTTGTTTTTAAAATGTTTAGACTTGGTTAATATGTTATTCTTAAGCAGCACAACTGAAATATCTTATTATTACAAGGTGTTTACTGTCCTTTTTATGTCCCTTTAAATAAACTCTTGTACATCAAGAGAGACTTTTTTTGTCGAATGGCATTGTGTTCCAAAGAATTAGACCCTGTTACACTAATTTCTACTAAACAACACTGTCTTCAAATCAACAAGATAGTGCTCCACAATACATTTCAATTTAAACCGCAATGTACATTAGAGCGTCTATAATGATTGCTTAAGTGTAGTCAACAACTAGACTTGTATTCACAAAATAACTCCATTACTTATTTAACCCATGCAATGCTTCATTGGTCCCCATGCATTCAGCAATATATGGGTTAAAAGAGAGCAACACAAACTAAATGTGTCAGAAAACACAAGCTTTCTGTATGCAACATTTTATCCTCACCAAAGGAAATAAAAAAAAATCCACAGGAAAAAAAAAAAAAATCTGTATTTTGTTTTTAATGATTTCTGTTGCAATCCATTATTTAAAAGCCCCCTGTGCATTCTGGTATCAGAAACACACTTTGGTGAGGCATTGTGGGTAATTTCTAAACGAGTCTCTGCTGTATTGGTCTGTAGCCGACTCATTGTCACATGGGATTTTTTGGGGCCCGCTCCCCACCTCCTCCCTCCAGCCTGCACATTAATATATTAATTGGCATGTTTTACACTAGTTTATTTAATGAGGTGCGCTGGTGCATTGGAAAGCTCTCTGCTGATGATCATACAGTGTAAATGAAACAAAATATCACCCTGCAGAGAGGAAGTACAGGAGGGAGGAATTATATGAGATTCTGTGTGGGTTTCTCCTCATGTAACACTCATTTTTTTGCACTTACACTGCCAGTAACTGAAATGCAGAGATCACAGCACCTTGTATTGGATTCACAGACAAAACACTCACTAAGTAGTCCTGGCTCACTTATGTCAAATCTGTATCAATATATATTCATCACTAGTTGTTTACTTAAGGAAGGATGATAGACTCTTCATGCTGTGATACATTGACCTACAGTATTAGACACATACTATGTAACTTGGCAAGCCCATGCTTTCATACTTACCAACAATTTAAATAGCCAAAAAAAAAAGGACACATGCTTTTAAAACTAAATTTTAGTATTTAAAGGGCACTAAAGTCAAACTTAAGCTTTAATGATTCAATAGAGCATGACGTTTTAAGAGACTTTATAATTTACTGCTATTTTTAAATTGTGGACAGTCTTTATATTTCCACATTTTCTGAGGCACTAGCTACTACTGAGCATGTGCAAAAGTTCACAGTGTATATGCATATGAGTCTGTGATTGGCTGATGGCTGTCACATGATATAGAGAGCAGCAAATTAAAGTAAATTTTGAAACTACTACTCATTTAAAATTCAGAGATATTGCTATTGCATTGTATTATTACTATACAAATGTTGATTATGCTATTCTATCTTATTTAATGGTTAAAGGGATACAAAATATAATAATAAAATTTTTTTAATTTGTCAGTACAATTTATTAAGCAAATTATAATGGTGAGGGTTAAACACATAGTTTAATTGGGGTACCAAATTGGATTACTGCCTGTGTACGGCTTAGGAGCAATAATCCAACTGTGCTTTAATTGGTTTTAAAATCTATACACCTAGATTACGAGTTTTGCGTTACGGTTTTAACGCTGAAACAATTATTTTGAGTCTTGTCGGTATAGCTATACTGCAAGCATTTTAGCTTGTAACTCAACGTCAATCCCGCACTCAAAAAAATGAAGTTTTTGCGTGGGATTTCCATATCACCAGTATTACAGGTTGTGCGGTGAGGCTAAAATGCTTGCGTTACAGCACAATCCTTTCCGCTATCTGAGAGCAGTAGTTATGAGTTTTGCGCCAGAAAAATGTTTCACAAAACTCATATCTAAACTGTTACAAAGTACACTAATACCCATAAACTACCTATTAACCCCTAATCTGCTGTACCCCCACATCCCCACCACTATAATAGTTATTAACCCCTATTCCGCCGCTCCCTGACACCACTAACTAAACCTATTAACCCCTAAACCGCCAGCCCCCACATCGCCACTACTAAATAAACTGATTAACCCCTAAACCGCCAGCCCCCCACATCCACTAATAAATTAAACTATTAGCCACTAAACCTATCAGCCCCTAACGTTATATTAAAATTACAAAGTTTTAAACTAACAATTAACCTAACTATTATAATAAAATTAAAATAACTACCAATTAAAAAAAAACTAAATTACACATTAAAAAAACCTAACACTACTAAAAAAAATTAAGTCTAAATTACTAAAAAATACTAAATTACAAAAAAATAAAAAATACTAAATTACAAAAAATAACAAACACTAATTTACGAAAAATAACAAACGAAATGATCCAAAATAAAAACAATTGCACCTAATCTTATAGCCCTATAAAAATAAAAAGCCACCCCCAAATAAAAAACCATAGCCTACAATAAACTACCAATAGCCCTTAAAAGGGTCTTTTGTAGGGCATTGCCCTAAAGAAATCGTCTCTTTTACTTATAAAAAAATACAAAGACCCCCCCAACAGTAAAACCCACCACCCACACAACCCCCCAAAATAAAAAACCTAACTCTAACAAAAACCTAAGCTACCCATTGCTCTGAAAAGGGCACTTGTATGGGCATTCAACTCTTTTACATTGCCCTGAAAAGGGCATTCAGCTCTTTTTAAAAAGCCCAAACCCTAATCTAAAAAAAAATGCCACCCAAAATAAGTTAAAAAAAAACTAACACTAACCCCCAAAGATCCACTCACAGTTTCTGAAGTCCGGACATCCATCCTCATCCAGGCGGATTCTATTTAAATAGCCAATAGAATTTCAAACTGGAGATTTTTTTTTAAAAACTTTGCAATTTAAAATGTACCTTGTTTCAGTAGCAGACCAACTCAACAGAGTGCCCTGGTGCAAAAAATTTTTTTGGGGCCCCCAAATGTAACTCAGTAGTAAGCAATCGTAATAATATGCTGCTGCTCTGTATAATAATGTTGAGGATATAGATGGATAGATCTTATTTAGATTTATAGCTAAAAACGGCAACCTCCACTAATAAAAGGCTTCAATGCATTAGGATTGTACACATTCTGCGCACAACTATGTACAGACTGGCTACTATGGGCTTCTGGTGTCAGTGCACCTGCTGCACCAATGTAGGTCCACCCCTGCCCCAAAATTTTCTTTCAGGATTTGAACAGAACATACAATAAACAACTTTTCAATTTACTTCTTTTATCAAATTTGCTTCATTCTCTTGTTATCCTTTGCTGAAGGAACAACATTGAACTACTGGCAGCTAGCTGAACACATCTAGTTAGCCAATCACAAAAGTCAAATGTGTGCAGGCACCAATCCGCAACTAGTTCCCACTAGTGTAGGATATGTGCATATTCTTTTTCAACAAGGGATACAAAGAGAATGAAGCACAGTGTCTTAAAATTACAAGCAATATCTGAATCATGCAAGTTTAATTTTGACTTTCATATGCCTTTAAAGGGACACTGAACCCAAAAATTTTCTTTCATGATTCAGATAGAGCATGCAATTTTAAGCAACTTTCTAATTTACTCCTACTATCAATGTTTCTTCGTTCTCTTGCTATCTTTATTTGAAAAAGAATTCATCTAAGCTAAGGAGCCAGCAAATTTTTGGTTCAGAACCATGGGCAGCACTTTTTATTGGTGCTGTCCAATCAGCAAAGACAATCCAGGTTGTTCACCAAAAATGGGCCGGCATCTAAACTTACATTCCTGCTTTTCAAATAAACATACCAAGAGAATGAAGAAAATTTGATTATAGGAGTAAATTAGAAAGTTGCTTAAAATTGCATGCTCTACCTGAATCACAAAAGAAAAAAATTGGGTTCAGTGTCCCTTTAATGTGTTTCCAATTATTCATCTTACTTGCTTGAGTGTATTAAGCTGTTTCAAAATATCTTATTTGCCTTTATTTTATACACCATACATTTTATTAGACATGGTGTAAATCCAGTTAATTTCTTTAGGAATGTTCTGTGTGTCACACAATGAATGTTCCATAGCCTTAGGGTTGATAAATATTTTGTGTTATTGTGTCTGTCACCTTGCAATGGGAAATAAACAATCTGTATCCAATATCCTAACGGTGTCACTGGGCAATAATCGTTAGGAGGTAGGTGGAATGATCAAGAAATTATCAGCAGATGCTAGTCTGGTACTGTTGATCAGGGGTCTAGCTAGACCATACTGGGTCCCAGCCAAAGTCTGTAGCAGCCCCCACCCCATTTCAATAGCACCACTAACACCTTATAGTTATATTGTACCGACATAAAAACTACATAATTAATCATTATAAGTGAATTATAACATAATTTCCCACAAAAAAATGCTAAGATTATAATAGTCTTATTTCTTCAGGGATATAGTGAGACTGAGGTACTGTAGGGCTGAATAGATGAGCCCCCTTCAAGGAAACGTATTCTTGTCTCAGCTACGACCCCTATATTTGTGCCCCTGCTGTTCATACAGCAGAATTTCATCCTACAGGAAGACATGTCCACTTAAAGGCACATGAAACCTAACATTTTTTTTTTTCTTATATTTCATGATTCACACCGAGCATGTGATTTTAAACAACTTTACAATTTACTTCTGTTATCTATTTTGCTTCATTCTCTTGGTATTCTTTTTTGAATGAACAGCTATGCATTACTGGGAGCTATTTAAAGACATCTCGTGAACCAATGAAAGGAGGCCTTTTTGTGCAGCCACCAATCAGCAGCAAGCTCCCTGTAATGCATTGCTGCTCCTGAACCTACCTAGATATGCTTTTCAACTAAGGATACAAAGAGAATGAAACAATTTAGATAATAGAGGCAAATTGGAAAGTTCTTTAAAATCACATTTTCTGACTGAATCTTGAAAGAACATTTTTAGGTTTCATGTCCCTTTAATGTGTGGTACTGCATGGACACTTACAATTAAAATCTTTGTTGTAGAGAATTCAAGTCACAATATTAGAATGCACTGTGACACACAATTTGGAGGCTATTTAACACGTCAAAATGTGGATAAACATTCTTACACTGTAACAGGGAGGTTAAATACCGTATTTTGTAAAGCTCTTTAAGCATTATCTCTCAAACTGTTATAATCAGCCAACATTTTCATAAATCCACTCCTCAGTTTATGTCAGTGGAGACGGCAGGCAGGCTGAATCACCCTCTCACATCACAAGCTGTAAAATACCTAATTTGCAGGTTTTTACTTAGGTGTCAGTGTCTTGTCAAAAAAAGTAAATATTGTTAAAAAGCAAATGTCTGTAACAGAAATGTGATAACTGAGTTGATCAGTTACTGTACTAAAACCAATTGGGGAAAATAAAGGTATTGTTAAATAAACTGAAAAAAAAAGTACAATCTTAGAAGGATATTAAACCCTATTTGCTTTTGTGTAAAAACTGAGCTTGTTCCACACTCCCTAGAGAACCCGGAAAGCAGATAAAGTAACCTACACACGTTGCAAATCAAATAGCTGTATTATGTAATGTGCAGCATTTTGAAAACCTAGATTTGCAGATTTTGCTTATTGGCCTCTCTAGGGGACATGGGATAAAGCACTAGTGTTACACATAATGGGGTCAATTTATCAAGCTCCGTGCGGAGCTTAATGCTCTGTGTTTCTAAAGACCGCTCCATAACCTGTCCGCCTGCTCTGAGGTGGCGGACAGAAATCAACCCGATCGAATACGGTCGGGTTGATTGACACCCCCTGCTAGTGGCCGATTGGCCGCGAATCTGCAGGGGGCGGCATTGCACCAGCAGTTCACAAGAACTGCTGGTGCAATGATGTATGCCGACAGCGTATTGTATCATGTCCGTCCGCACAATCAAAAACAGACCCCAAAGAGTTTAACCCTTTAAGGACACAGCTTTCAGTTTGCTCAATTGTTTTATGACGGAAAAATTCCGTCATATGTCCTTAAGAGGTTAATTTACCTTTAAATATTAAATGACACATTCATGCACATCACCCAAAAATGTGGTGATACTTAGTTATGAGACACTGAACTTAAAATTTAATTTAGCATAAAATGTTTAGTTATATATACAAAAATTATGACGTATTTTTATTATTCTTTTTTTTATTTGCTTTTTCTGTAATTTACCTCTGAAAACTGGGACATTACCACTGCCCCCAGATGCTCTAAAGTGTATCTTGCAGGATTCTGAACGCTGACTTTACAACATTGCGCAGAAAGTGATTGCTCATTTATATCTGTCTTTAATTGGCCACAGCAAAGGAGATAAGATAGACACTTTAAGATATAGGACAGTCATTATTAATTGATTATTTATTTCAAACTTTTAGATATCATTTGGGAGGGGGTTCATACCTGGTTCTTTGCTACATGTGTACTGCACAAAGGCTACATGTTCCATAACAGTTACCTGTGTGTGTAATTTGGTTACCACATTATATTATATTATACAGTAGACCAGTGTTTTTCAACCAGTGTGCCGTGGCACACTAGTGTGCCGTGAGAGATCCTCAGGTGTGCCGCGGCAGACTGACAACAGTGCGGGGGTGTCCCTCTTTCAAATTTTGAAATATTGGGAGGTATGTGACAGGCTCATCAGGCTTCATTTACAACCATGACATTGACATTCATTCACAGACAATCATTATGATTGTGAATGAATGTCAGTATGTCATGTATAGTTTGTAGGAGGCATGACAGCACAGTACAGTGTGTGTGTGTGTGTATATATATATATATATATATATATATATATATATATATATATATATCCTGTATTAGGCTACAATGTGTGATTTTGTAAAATTTTGGGATGGTAGTGTGCCCAGGATTTTTTAATGTAAAAAAGTGTGCCACTGCAAAAAAAAGGTTGCAAATCACTGCAGTAGACAAACTATATTTTCAACAGACAAACTATGCATCTTTTATCTCTTCTCTTTATAACTGTCACCATGCATTTGGGACAGACTTCATGTCCCATAGCTTCCTTCAATATAATGTCAAACACTGAAGTGTCAAACACTTGTCTTATAGTTCTGTCTATGTTACTGTGTCTCCCTCTGGTGTGTGAGTCAGGCACCATATCCAATAAATTTCCTTCTGTCTTTGTCACAGTGTCACCCACTGCTGTGAAGGACAGACTGGTTCTATATACCCCCTCCAATCTGTGGTGTTGCTTCCAAACCATTATTATTTCCATACAAAAATGCTGTATGGGATCTAAGGGGATTTTTAGTTTTTTTTTTCCAATCCATTAGAATCTGAATTGCTGAAAACACTTGGTTTAAAAAATTATATGATAGCAAAATCTAGTTATAAATATATAAAACAAATGCTGTAGGCTTTGTTTTTGCAGGGAATTTTCTGATGCCTATCTTTAAGTTATGTACACGTTTCCCAATTAAAAGCAAGATTACGAGTGGAGGACAAAATTGCTCTTTCGCAAGCTCAATATGTGTGCTCCACTCGTAATACCAACGCAAACAATTGTGTGCTGGTATTTAAAGTGGCCTGCAATGCGAATGCGACCTCGTGTTCGTATTGCATGGAAGCTTTGCGCTCATGAGAGCGTGCTTCCTTAGGCTCCAATGGAAGGCTGGTTCTCATGCAGTCAGATACGGCATGAGAACCTAGCATAGCAATGGCCAGCAAAATGTAAATATATATGTATATATGATTATAAACATATATATGTATACAGTATATACACATAGTAACACATAAATATATAAGCATATTCTGTACATATATATTTACAGGGAACACACAGTTCCCCATAGACCATATTGTAAAGGCACTTTTTAGTGTCGTTTTTTTTTTCCGTTCTAACACCCCACACCCTCCACTTTTAATTCCGAAAAACTGCTTAGTGCAATTAAAAAAAAAAAAAAGCTAATGTTTTTTTATTTTTGTAAAGGCAATAAACACTTAATTATGGGGTCAATTGGGTGACATTTTAAAAATTAACCAGAGGGCTGACCTCTGGTTAATTTTTGGAGCACTAATTGTTACTATAAGCTCGCGGTAGCAATAACAAGCCACTCATTTTGGCTGGTTATTTATTGCGTGCCAGTTTACGGGCCTACGATAAATTAGCGTGCCAGTTTACGGGCCTACGATAAATTAGCACTCCACTTGTGATCTAGCCCTTAAAAATGTGTTGACTAATAAAATCTTTGCTTATATAGATTCTTTTTCTTCATGATGGAGTGCATCTTTGCTTCAATACCTCTCTGTTTACCCCAAGCGAATTTGCTTACACTATAAAGTAGGCTTCCTTTACACCGTAAAACTCTTGTAGTGCAAGGAAACACTTCATGGTACTGGGGAATTTATAAGTGAAGCACAGGAAAAAAAAAGATAAGAAATGAATATTTAAGACAATCTGTGAGATTCCATCTGTCTGAGAAGCATCCTCTGTCCGTCACCTGTCAGATATCCCCTATGATGTCCCCTGTGATGCATAAGGACCCTTGTTGACAAGGAGGAGGGGGGCACACCAGGCTTCTGAAATGAAAAGCCACCTCTAATGTTATTGCTGAAAATATAAACACTATTCAGGTGTATCAAAGAGACATTGTGGTACATTCATAGAAAGATTACCAGAAGAGAGAGTAGGGGCTACAAAAAGTAGAACATTTTAAAGGGACATAAAATGTAAAGAAAATGCGTTATATAATGTGTTACAGCATTTCGTTATTGCACTAATCTTGCATATAATTATGTCTTTAAATGGCTGCCAAGCTCTGCCCACTGATGACATCATGATCTGGGCTGCATTAAAGGCTTCACTAGTTACAAAAGACTCACTAATTGGATTCAACAGACTGTCAATGTTATTCAGCAGAGTGCATAGATGCAGCCCAGATTGTGATGTCATCAGTGGGTGGAGCTTGGCAGCCATTTCAAAGTGACTTGAAACAATAGTCATTTTAAAATAACTTTTTAACTGTTACTGCTAAATGATATAGAAAGGGTGCAGGAGGATATTTTTTAGCTTAATCTAAAGTAAGACTTTAAGATGACTAAGGTGTATACTGTCCGTTTAACTCTTACACAAAGGGGTTGAATACATAGTTTAAGGTTACTCCAGAGCAGCAATGCCTACAGAGCTCTTGCTGAGCGTATCTGATGAGCCAATGACAGGAAGCATATGTGTGCAACCACCAATCACCAGCTAACTCCCTCTAGTACATTGCTGCCCCTGAGCCTATCTAGGTATCCTTTAAAAAAAAAAAAAAAATCACAATAATTAATTCAGTTTAATAATAGAAGTAACTGAATAGTCTATTAAGATCATATACTCTATCTGAATCATGAAAGTTTCATTTTGACTAAGGCTAAACAGAAAAAAAAAGGAGAGATACGGGATACAGGAAAAATATTTTGGTCCTGCTTGTGGGAATATAGGATTATTTTCATTCTAAAAGAAAAATCTGCTTGAGACCACATATAATAGATGAATCAAGGGTATATCCAGCAGAAACAAGTTGATCTGGTATTTTCTAAATAAATACTTGCTAAGTAAGCTGTGAAGTTTTCTGCAATGTACGTGTATGGCAATGGCACTAGAGAATATCTGTCTTACACATCAAAAATCATAACTAAAATCTATATCCCTCCTTTCCTTTTCAGTCTACAGCTGTGCTTTCTAAATGTTCTAAACATTGACAGATCTTAGGTGATTCTAAGACACAGGGCTGGCTCAAGATATTGTGCTGCCTGGGTCCGAGAATGAAATAACACCTTGCCCAGTAGTAACATTACTGATTAGCATATCAACCTACTAGCCTGGCCTTTGACCTTACTAAACCAGCCTGCCTACCTGCATGCAACCAATGCTTATGCACAAATTGCACAATAAGTGGGAAGATATTTAGATAAACATGTCCCACATTGAATGTCACCCCTGTCTTTGTGCATGATGAGGTTATGCTGGCCGGAGCCTGCAACTTCCCCCACAGAGATAGGAGTGGTCTGGGTCTGACAGTGACTGACCCACTTGGTCTTATGGTTGAGCCGGCCCTGCTGAGACAACTATACTTGCATATTTATTACTGTAACACCAGTAAAAGTAGCATTGAACAATTAAGTGATTTTGCAACAGTTTGGAGGTTTGCCATTTTTTCTGTTTTAGGCAAAACATCATTGGATGCCAATGAATCTTCTTATTATTAGTGGATATTTTAAAGGGACAAAAAAAAAAAATGATTTCATGATTCAGATAGAGAATGCAAATTTAAACAACTTTCTAATTTATTTGTATTCTTGGTTCTCTTGGTATCTTTTGTTGAAAAGCAAGGACATAAGGTTAGGAGCCAGCACTATATGGCATCAGCTTTGCAAGACTGTTATCCAAATAAAAATAGCACTAGAGGGCAGCACTAATTCCTGTCATGTAGTGCTCCAGATGCCTACCTAGGTATCTCTTCAACACAGAATATCATGGAAACTAAGCAAATTTGATAATAGAAGTAAATTGGACACATTTTTTTTTTTTAAATGGTACGCTCTGTCTGAATTACAAAATATTTTTTGGGGGTTTCATATCCTTTTAATCAGACTGGATTTTTTTAATGCCCTTTGAGAGACATTTTTATAGATTATATGATTTTTATATTTTGCTTGGTTTGTCTCATTATTTTTTATTTTTTTTTACAATTTATATGTTTTATACAACTCAGTATTTAAATACACATTTACAAAAATCTGTCATAAGTGATTAAAAATTATTACTTTAAAGGGACATGAAACCCCAATTTTTTCTTTCATGACTCAGATAAAGAATGCAATTTAAAACAACTTTCTAGTTTACTTATATTATCTAATTTGCTTAGTTCTCTTGGTATCCTTTGTTGAAAGAATGCCTAGATAGGCTCAGCAGCAGCAATGCACTACTGGGAGCTATCTGGCAATTGGTGGCTGCACATATGCATCTTTTTATTGGCTGACCTGATGCATTCAGCTAGCTCCCAGTATTGCATTGCTGCTTTTTCAACAAAGGATACCAAGAGAATGAAGCAAATTTTAAAATGGAAAGTTATTTTAAGTTGTATGCTCATATCCCTTTAAGTTCATAGTGATTCTGTATTGCAAGATTTAAATTCATTTTCTCAGCACTCCAAAATGTCAACTACCAAGAAATTGTAAGATTGTGCCTTTGTTTTAGTCCAGGGGTCTACACAGTACAAGGGAAGTGGTAAAGGAGTGAGAAAAGTGATTTAACCCCCCCATATAGGTAAGAATAGGTAGTAGGTGATTATGTACTTCCTGCCTCCTTTATATGTAATTCTTTAGCTCCTATTTTGCATCCCCAAATGTTCCAGACTTCCAGGACTACCCCTAGTTATAATGCTGCAGACTATTTAATCCATTTATAGATTATCATTAAAGGAATAGTCTAGTCAAAATTAAACTTTCATGATTCAGATAGAGCTTGCAATTTTAAGCAACTTTCTAATTGACTCCTATTATCAATTTTTCTCTGTTCTCTTGGTATTTTTATTAAAAAATGCAGCAATGTAAGCTTAAGAGCCTGCCCATTTTTGCTTCAGCACCTGGGTAGCGTTTTCTGATTGGATGGTTACATTTTAGACACCAATCAGCAAGTGCTACCATGGTGCTGAAACAAAAATGGGCTGGCTTCTAAACTAACATTCCAGCTTTTTTTAAAATAACAATAACAAGAGAACAAAGAAAAATGGATAATAGGAGTAAATTAGAAAGTTGCTTAAACGTGCATCTGAATCATGAGCGTTTCATTTTGTCTAGACTACCCCTTTAATAATAATATAACCATTTGGTATTTTGGACAGGATTACATATAGGAAAAGGTAACTGTAAGTTTTGGAAATAGGTCCCAAGTGATACTAACAGAGTCAAATATGGTGATATGAGCAGCCAAGGACCATGCAGGTGGCAGAAATATAATGTATCAGTCACAGCTCTCAGGTCAGAGTGTGAAGCCTCCATCACACACAGCCATCAAAAAGGGAAAGAGTAAGGGGCAGAAGTCGATGTCCCAAATAAAAACCTGCTGACACCCGTTCCCCGCCCTCTGACAGGGGGACAAAGAGCAGGACAGAGGGTGTGACAGCCCCACGCGCACAGTTACCAGCATCCTTTTTGTTCTAACTCTTCAAACCTCAGCTCCTAGCCCTCCCCCCACAAAACACTGGCGTCCTTCCCTCCTCCCCAGACATCTGCTCAGCTTGTCCCTGCAGGTCCTTGGGGATGCCTATGTAAACAGGGTGTCCTCTGGGAGAAGAATGGGGGAGCTGAAAGTGACCCCTCCTACCCTCTGCAGGATGTTTACATTTTCAGACTTTAGAAATTATTATCTATATGCACAGATTTGGTGTTTAGATTAATTTACCACAGCTTGATATTTAATTTAATTACTTATTCTTCTTCCAATATTTCTCAATACCTCTTTTTTTCATCTCCACGTATAGTTCATCCTATTTTCATTACATCTTCTCATATTACTGTCATTACTATATATGGTGAAAATATGACACTTGTCAATGATCCCAACATATATAAAAAATGTATCTTCTGAATATTCATATACAATAGCAACACACACTCACATATACACAACCACTACATTCATATACTACTACATGCTTATTTCCCCTGATGCTACCGTAAGTTTTTATATAGACAAAGACAGAAATACACATATTTTGGCCTAAGCTTGGCCTAGGGCAAAATGATTTGGTTGGGGGGAGTGAAGCAGTTATGATAGGTAGTTCTGCAGGGTGGTGCCTTTCCACAACTATTCTCAAATGTTTTGTTTGTTCATTTTATTTCAAATAACTAATCCCAGTTGTCTAGTAGAGGTGCATGAATCCTCTATGTGAAATATATGAGGCAAACATTAACAAAAAATGTAGGTTGGGGTCTTGGTAGCACACATTTTTAAACAACTTTTTTTTACTGTGCATTATTTACTGTGCATACACTAGACTAACCGTACGACCACCAAACCTACACAATATATAAACTAACACCACAAACTTGCAACCATCACTTGTCAAGCATCACATCAACATTTATTAAGATATTTAACACTAGCACTCCTAATACATATTTACTCAGATCCAGTCTCACAAACATGCTGGCAGCCCCACACTTTTCAACTGACCTTGCATGAATACCAGAAGCCCCCTAAAGGAAATTCAAATAGAATATATATATATATATATATATATATATATATATATATATATATATATATATATATATATATATAAATATATATATATATATATAAGCACACACACACATTCTCACACATAGACACACCCCACACATATGCTCACCATTATAAGCTCCCACACGTATAACAACCCACAGAGACATATAACACCAACCCACACACACATATATCAATATCCCACACTCATATATTATTATTATCGGTTATTTGTAGAGCGCCAGCAGATTCCACAGTGCTAATCAACCTATACTTATATATAACCCCCCACACAAACATATATCTCCGTCACACACACATATATTACTGGCCCACACACACTGTACACACATATAACATCAACTCACACACAAACATTCTACGATTACCACCACTGACAACATTATATATGCAGACAGATATATATTCAAAGGGACAGTCAAGTCCAAAAAAAACTTTCATGTTTCAAATAGGGCATGGCATTTTAAATAACTTTCCAATTTACTTTTATCACCAATTTTGCTTTGTTCTTTTGGTATTCTTAGTTGAAAGCTAAACCTAGGAGGTTTATATTCTAATTTCTTAGATCTTGAAGGCCGCCTCTAATCTAACTGCATTTTGATAGTTTTTCACCACTAGAGGGCATTAGTTCACGTGTTTCATATAGATAACATTGAGCTCATGCACGTGAATTTACCATGGAGACAGCTCTAAATGGCTAAAATGCAAGTCTGTCAAAAGAACTGAAATAAGGGGGCAGTCTGCTGAGGCTTAATACAAGGTAATCACAGAGGTAAAACATGTATAATTATAACTGTGTTGGTTATGCAAAACTGGGGAATTGGTAATTAAGGGATTATCTATCTTTTAAAACAACAAAAATTCTGGTGTTGACTGTCCCTTTAATGCTTCCCAAATTCAAATATATTGCAGCACAGTATAAACACACTACATGTTATCTCCATAAACATGGATCACAAAATCTATACATAGCATTTAGTATATACCTTATACACCCACACATTAAACACCACCATTAAATAACCTGTCCACCTTCCTTTTCCACATCAAGTAATCCATATTTAAAAAAACTAAATACATGGGGTATATTTTGGCCTGGTCAGGCAGTATATGGGGCGCAGTAAATTTCAAGGAGTCACTTTTTAACATTTTATGTATTTATTTAATTACAATGAAATGATCCCTGTCATCTAATGTGGGGAGCATAACACTTTCCTTGGCCTCTGGTTGTGAAAAGTATATATGACAAATATGGGGGGGGGGGTAGGTAGTTCATGTGGCAGCAGATCTGCCAGTGCCTAGGGCTGCACAAATGTTATATGTATAACTTGAGATGCTGTATCAAATCGTGACATGAATTATGGGAGATCACTCTCATGTTTATGGTATTGCCTTTGAAGTTAGATGTCAAGTTAAAACTTCCTAGACCTCCAGGACCTACACTCTATTTCTGAACAAATAACAACAAAAATCTAGCATGCTAGAGATAAGGGACATTTAACTTTTACTGTCTGCTGTTAAACATAAAAATATATGATCATCAGCTTTGTAGGATAAACTGATCATAAAATATTGTCCCACTGGAAACATGACTCAGTTATATGCCTCACACAAATACAATGTCAGCACCTCAAAGCTTCAACAAAGCCGTAACGCAGTTACTAGCGTATTTTTACTGCAGGTCTCCCACCTACATCCATAAAACAGAGAAAGAGAGAAAAAACAGAATTAATAATCAGCTCATTGATTTTTTGGAACTGCAAATCTGTGTCTGTAAATTGATGGGAAGTTGTATGTTTGTGTTGCCTGGGGTAGGGGGGGCGTCCCATGAATTAAAGATGTCAGACGCCCCCTGAGACGAGGATGTCAGTTAGGGAGGCATAAAGTGAGATTCCCTCCGGCAGCACAGCACGGCTGGTAACACGAGCGAAGAGAACACATCTCCACTTCACCATCCATCACCGCTTATTAAGTGCTGTTCACAGGCGTCAGACTCTATTGAGTTCCCTTAAATTGGAAGCAACTACTTCGCGCAGTTAGGCCGCAGACAAATTTGATTTGTTTTTACCTTGTTCGTGAAGCAGCGAGTTGGTGATTTATTCCCTACGATCTCAAGCTTTCTGGCTTTAGTGAGCAAGAATGGAAAAGGTCAATATTTTCTAAAATCGTAGAACAGTTTTCTTCCAATTATTGCTGTGAAAGCACACACTTATAGAGGAAAGAACAGGATTCAGATAGATACATTTTATATAGTAAGGTATATATGACAGATAAATAAATGATAGATAGATAAATAGATAGATATATATATAGATAGATAGATAGATAGATAGATAGATAGACTTTTACCTATTCGTTCATATATAGTAATATGTCAATTATAGTGTATGGTGGGTATTTAATTGCAAAAAATGATGGTTATTTAGAAAAAAACACACTAATAAATACACTTAAAAGGTTGCTTTAATAAATATTGTAGGAGCACATCCAATATGCCTTCATAGGATTTTATTTTGTCTTTAGGACCACATGTCGTCCTTAGTCATGTCATAACATCTGTAATGTCATATACTTAGCTGTCTCCTTCAAATAAAATAGTGTACAGATGATGAGCTGTTACAGTCTCTACTAAGGTGATTGAATCTGTGGTTGTGGTACAGTAATTCCAGCAGTCGGCACTGGCGCTTATTCATGGATTCATTACTTTTTACTATATTGAACAGGTACCAGTGTTACCCCAGTGTCAGTGACCTGTACTGCGTTATCAGACTTAGGTTTGCACTTACACACGAACATTCATTGATCTGCACAGATACACTTATACAGAGACACTTACACACTGTCCTCTAAGATATGTACTCATACATACATATATGTGCCCACACAAAGACATGTTAATTTGCTTTACAATACAAAGCTGCTGATGTAGTGAAGCATACATAGGACCCCATTTATCAAGCTGCATATGCAGCTCTGGGGCGGATTGCTGCAGACTTGCATGAGAGAGCCTGCAGCCAAAAGGTAGGAAGCAGCGGTCATTAGGCTACAGCTTCCTAACTAGTACGCCAGTTATTAGCTGACAGATTAAATCACCCCCAGTACGTTCGCCTGGGGTGATTGACAACCTCTACTCGTGCGACATTAGGCTATCGTGAGCAGGGGGTGGCATTGTTAAATACGGGAAGCATATTGCTGCAATACGCTGCCCAACATTTTGCAATCCCGGGCGGACAGGTTTACGTGAGTGAACACTGTCCGCCCATACGCTGTTGGCATTTCACACTGCACAAGCATTTCTGATTAAATGCTTGTGTTATGCTGCCCCCTGCACACTCACGGCCAATTGGCCTCTAGCAGGGGGGGTGTCAATCATCCCAATCTAATCGGATCGAGATGATTGCTGTCCGCCACCTAAAAGATGGCGGAGAAGTTACAACCACTGCGCCTTATAACTTCTGTTTCTGTCGGCCCAGAAACAATGGGTTTAGAAAGCAGCATCCGCTGCTTAATAAATCTACCCCATAGTGTTAATTAAAAACTATACAATACCAAATGGTTACACTATTTCTACAAGTGTGCCCCATATAGGTGCAGTGTGAATTTGGGGAGAATTCCCTAATACAGAATTTCATTCTATCCTTACATCAAAGTAAATAATTAGAATTTACAGGATATCATTAGTTTATTCTGTCTTTTAAGCTATATTCCAGATTATAAATACTGTAAATTTCCTAACACCCTATCCCATCCCTGATTTTAATCACATGCCTTCAGGGTTATGAGTAGATACTAATGTAATAATACTTATATATTATGTCCTAATGTTTACTTTGACACTATTTGTAGTAGTTTTTCAAGATTTTTTAAAAGGAAAATGGTTGATTAAACAGCAATGCTATAAAAGAGTTAATTGTAGCATGACTGCTGCATTTTGTTCCCCTGCATATTAACATATAATTTACAGAAAATTGGCTTCCATATCTTGTGTTAATTTAAAGCTACATTCAACTCATTGCATATAAGAACTATTAGGCATTGCATTATTCTAAAGGGATATGAAACCCAACATTTTTCTTTTGTAATTCAGACAGAGAGGCCCATTTATCAAGCTCTGAACGGAGCTTGAGGGCCCGTGTTTCTGGCGAGTCTTCAGAATGACCAGAAACGCAAGTTATGGAGCAGCGGTCTAAAGACCGCTGCTCCATAACCCTGTTGTCCGCCTGCTGTGAGCAGGCGGACAGAGATCGCCACAATTCAACCCGATCGAGTATGATCGGGTTGATTGACACCCCTGCTGGCGGCGAGTCTGCAGGGGGCGGCGTTGCACCATCAGCTCACAAGAGCTGCTGGTGCAATGCTGAATACGGAGAGCGTATTGATCTCCGCATTCAGCGATGTGTGTCTGACCTGATCCGCACTGCCGGATCAGGTCCGACAGACATTTGATAAATAGGCCTCAGCGAATACAATTTTAAAAAAGTTGCCATGTTACTTCTTTTATCAAATTTAATTAATTCCCATTATATTCTGTGTTGAAGAGATACCTAGGTAGATTTCTGGAGCACAACATGGCAATAAATAGTGGCAGGCTCCTGGGCTTGAAAGTTGTTTAAAGCCTCTTGCAAAGTCTGGTGGAATCCATGTTTCTGATCTCCTTTTTAGTGGCAAGTTAGAGACACTATGTAGAATGTTGCAAGCTCAGGTCAATTTTAGCATACCTAAGTATAACATCGGCACTGTAGCCTCTCTTTAGGGGGTGGAACAAGGAAACCATTAAGTGATATTGTACAGCAAAAGTTGGCTAAAATGTATAATGAATGAATATTGCAATGTTGTTTTAATTTCCTTAATCAAACACATGGGGGCCGATTTATTAAGCAGCGTATGCTGCTCATTCCGCGCAAGCCTTCCGGAATCAGCATTTAAGAAGCAGCGATCGTAAGAAGTGGCGGACTGCAATCATCCCAATCAGATACAGTCGGGATGATTGACACCCCCTGCTAGTTGCTGATTGGCCCCAAATGTGCAAGGAAATGCTTGAGCAATGATAAATGCCGACAGCATTCAAAACAGCGGATCATGTCCTCCCGACATTTGATAAATCTACACCTTAGGGTGAGATAAAATTTTGAGTTTACTTTCCTTTTAATAAGATTTCCCACTTGATGCAATATATCAGTTTTAAATTCTTAGCTTGTATGTTTGTGAAGAGGAAGTTCGCAAACACAGGAGCCATATATTTCTACCATACTGAAAGTAGGATATTCATTCAATTATCAAATGGAATATATGGTTAACTCTTTAATTAATTAAATAGCTGTTTTTCAATTAATTGCCACGGCCACCCCTTTAAACACATATGTTCTACATGTACTTCTTAGGGATCATCCTTTTTCTCAGGTGCCAAGTTCAACATTTCGCTTTTCCTTTAAATTCTTCTGAATTCCATTTCTAACCTTATTCTCATCTCTCTAACTAGCCTGTGCACCCCCTTCTCTTGCCAAGCAGAGGGGCAGTTTAGGAATAAGCCGACTCAAATGAGATCTGTCAGCAGAGAATATGTACTAGCATTTTAACTAAATATTCCAGGCATAAAATTGGTAATAAAAGTAACACAATTTAGTATTAGTATTCTACATCATTGACACAGCATGGGATTTTAGTTATTTTTTTCTCTCTCAATATATTACATAAGATGGCAGTGCCAGATACTAACTGATTATGCACATTACATATACAAACTATGCCAAGTACTGACTGTATAAGCACAGACACTCAATGTCAGCCTTTTACAGCTACTATATAGACAGACTGGCAATACCAGCTGATACAATTTGACTGCTATACCTCACAGGTCATTAATTCACCAAATACTCATAGACAGATACAATGCTATTCATTTTCAAACTGTGCACACAAACATAAAATGGCAGCTTTTTAACTCTTGATTGCCAGTGTTAGACTCAGAATAAATATACTGACATTACTAGGTGGGTAACCTCCTGGAATGCAAAGACTGGCAGTTTCAATATCTTACTCTACATGAATAGCAAGACTGACTTTTTTTTTTTTAATCTCCTGAAATAAAATTATTGGCAGTGCCAGACTCTTACTCTGCATGAAAACATTGGCTTGCCTCACTAGTTTGTTTTCTACAGGAAAATGACTGCCAGCACTGGCCTCTTACTATTAAGGAAAACACAGATTGGCACTGACAGTATATAGGAATGAACAGTCTGGTAATACAATGGAAATGTTTAAGAAATCACACAATGTAATCAAGTGAACAAGTCACAAAAGTATTGACCACACCCAACAACTGTATCAATAGCTCCTCCCAGCCTGCTCTGCCCCGAATAAACTGAATAAATTGCATACAATATGCACCAAATATGAACTATTGTATTATGTAATTTAATCTGTAAACTGTAGCAGATTCAGAAGTGCCGTTCACTAAATTTTATACATATATATATATATATATATATACTGTATGTATGTGTGTATATATATATATATATATATATATATATATATATATATATATATATATACAGGGAGTGCAGAATTATTAGGCAAATTAGTATTTTGACCACATCATCCTCTTTATGCATGTTGTCTTACTCCAAGCTGTATAGGCTCGAAAGCCTACTACCAATTAAGCATATTAGGTGATGTGCATCTCTGTAATGAGAAGGGGTGTGGTCTAATGACATCAACACCCTATATCAGGTGCGCAAAATAACTGCCCATGAACTGAGAAAAGTCAAGCGTGCAGCTGCCAAGATGCCACTTGCCACCAGTTTGGCCATATTTCAGAGCTGCAACATCACTGGAGTGCCCAAAAGCACAAGGTGTGCAATACTCAGAGGCATGGCCAAGGTAAGAAAGGCTGAAAGACGACCACCACTGAACAAGACACACAAGCTGAAACGTCAAGACTGGGCCAAGAAATATCTCAAGACTGATTTTTCTAAGGTTTTATGGACTGATGAAATGAGAGTGAGTCTTGATGGGCCAGATGGATGGGCCCGTGGCTGGATTGGTAAAGGGCAGAGAGCTCCAGTCCGACTCAGACGCCAGCAAGGTGGAGTACTGGTTTGGGCTGGTATCATCAAAGATGAGCTTGTGGGGCCTTTAAGGGTTGAGGATGGAGTCAAGGTCAACTCCCAGTCCTACTGCCAGTTTCTGGAAGACACCTTCTTCAAGCAGTGGTACAGGAAGAAGTCTGCATCCTTCAAGAAAAACATGATTTTCATGCAGGACAATGCTCCATCACACGCGTCCAAGTACTCAACAGCGTGGCTGGCAAGAAAGGGTATAAAAGAAGAAAATCTAATGACATGGCCTCCTTGTTCACCTGATCTGAACCCCATTGAGAACCTGTGGTCCATCATCAAATGTGAGATTTACAAGGAGGGAAAACCGTACACCTCTCTGAACAGTGTCTGGGAGGCTGTGGTTGCTGCTGCACGCAATGTTGATGGTGAACAGATCAAAACACTGACAGAATCCATGGATGACAGGCTTTTGAGTGTCCTTGCAAAGAAAGGTGGCTATATTGGTCACTGATTTGTTTTTGTTTTGTTTTTCAATGTCAGAAATGTATATTTGTGAATGTTGAGATGTTATATTGGTTTCACTGGTAAAAATAAATAATTGAAATGGTTTTTTGTTAAGTTGCCTAATAATTATGCACAGTAATAGTCACCTGCACACACAGATATCCCCCTAAAATAGCTATAACTAAAAACAAACTAAAAACTACTTCCAAAACTATTCAGCTTTGATATTAATGAGTTTTTTGGGTTCATTGAGAACATGGTTGTTGTTCAATAATAAAATTAATCCTCAAAAATACAACTTGCCTAATATAAATAAATGTTTTAATATATATATATATATATATATATATATATTGTAAAGTGCTTTAAAATAAGATGCCAGTATATCACCTTATGCAAATATATACATAAATGACCTTGTAACTGATTCCCACAGCCACAGACATGCATGCTAAGCACACACCTCGGGGCATATTTTTACAATGTGGAACACACTCCCAGGACAATTAGACTATGGGACAAAAGGCCAAAAACTAGAACCGTAGGATTGTCCTTGGAAAATGGGGTCATGTTGGCAAGTATGCTAGTGATAAAATGACTAATAATGACACAAATGAACTGATATCATTATTTGTCAATATATCTGCTTCAACACATTAAATGGTGATTATTAATACTAAATGAAATAGCTGCCATGTTTTACTTTAGACCTGGCTGTTCATCTTTTGTTTCTGTGACGGTTTGTAAAAATTCTTGCCCCTTTGACTGTGATTTGCCCTTTTAAAAAAAAAAAAAAATGTTATTTGATTTTTGGGTGTTTGAGCTATTTCATTATCCCTTGAGCTGTCATAGTATTTTCACATGGCTTGGAATGAGGACCTATGTAACACCAGGTTTATTTAATGTATTTACAAAGAATAAAATAATTTGCCTCTCTAAATACACGCAAACTGTTAACTCGCCACGCACACAGAATCATTGAGCCGCAGTGCCATCCTTCTCCTTCTGCACACATCCCTACAGTATTGCTTGGCTCTGAGCACTGAGTACTTGGAAAGCCCCTTTCTCCATCACTAAGCGGATTCAGCACTAATGGAGCTTAATTGTTTCACTGGATCATTCAGCTGCTACTGGCACCTGGGACGAAACTGACTCCAATCGGCATCAACAGCGCTTGCAAGCTCAAGGCTAATACACAAGACTTTGATATACCCTCAGCCTTTAATAGAATTACACGTACTAATGCAACATACGGCTTGCTAATCCTTTCCACCCTCTTTCTACGAGCCCTGTACTACACGCTGCATTATAACCGTCTGTGGTCCACACACCGTGTCTTTTGTAAATTGACACCCAGCTACATCTACCAAGCAAAACAGAAAGTGCCTTAATTCCCCAGAAGCCTTTGCATTTGTATGCCATCCTTTTCCAAGACTTACTTTTTAGTCGTGTTTATTTACTGCATTTTCCAACACTTATTTAGCAGTTTATAGAAAGCCGTGCAGAATCTTACAGAGCCGCTAACACATTAAAAAAGAAATGTGTGCTTATTAATTATGCAAGATTAGTCTAATTATAATTCAGCAAATTAATTAGCGACAGAAGGTGTTCTGAAACATTGGAGTACATTTGCATGTTAAATGGAGAGGGTATGCTGTAATATATGTAAATATATGCATAGTTTCATAGTTTAAATTAAAAATTTGCAGCTGCATATGGTATGGGAGCAGGTGAAAAGTCAGTTTTAGTTTAATGATCCTAACAAACACTGGATGGTTTTGAGTCGTATGGAAAAATAAATAACTAAAAATGTTTTGTATATAGAAATCTGAAAATCAAAATTCTGATGACAAGCAAACATTTATATTGCCGTTAGTCTACTGTAAAACCATCAGCCCTTATTGATTCATTTCTACTCTTTATGCAGGTTGACCTTACGTCTATCTCGGCCTCATTTATTCGACTAACACCTCCACTGTATGTTTATTTCATTAATCTACTACCCTTTTCTTAACAAAGCCACTACTGTTTAGGATTTTGTTTTTCAAAATTGAGACCTTTCCATAAAATAACAATAATTTTCTATTTCTTCTAAATAGATGGCATTCCAAATGTATTAGCCTTTTTTGTTTCTTTCAGGAGTATGTATTGGGGCATGTCCTTCTCTACCAATAGGACTATGGGAGTTCTCCCTATCAACCAATGAGCATTAAAGGAACATCCTAACAAAAAAAAACTGCTCTATTTTATTAGAGAAATTACATTTAAGGCATATTTTCTGTCACTATATAACTGTGTTTAATTCCTGATAAGGGATTAAAACAAAATCAATGTTACAAACACTACATATTAAGGCCAGGATAGGCCTGTAAGACAATCCAGAGATACATACAGGTGTATAATTAAGTTCTTGTCCATATACTCATCTAGAGTGGCACAGGAGAGCATTGGGTGTGCAACTTTGGCTATGAATTTAACCCCTTAGCTGGGATTAGAAGACAGAAGAGAATCCTAGAAATATAGTTATTTGATTTTGTGTGTTTACCTATTCTGAGAACACAATCATATTTACAATGTAAGCAACTTAATGGACCATAATAGTGACAAACCTCTGTAAATGGGTTAAACACACCTGTGTAAGTCAGTGACAAAATGAGATAAGGCCCTGTTTTGGAGGTGCCAAGTGGTGCCAGTGGTGAGTTTGCACAAGACTCCATTTTACTTAGAACTGGACCTGTATTCCTTTAAAAAAATAAAATAAAAAAAAAATAAAGTTAATCTAAATAATTAAAAAAATTGTTTAGAATTTACACACTAATTACTTATGTTGTAAGAATGTTGAATGCTTAAACCCAAAATTGTTCTTTCATGATTCAGGTAGAGAATACAATGTTAAATAACATTTCCATTTACTTCTGTTATCTAATTTGCTTCATTCTTTAGATATCCTTTGTTGATAAAATAGTAATGTACATGGGTGAGCCAATCACACGATGCATCTATGTGCAGCCACCAATCAGCAGCTACTGAGCCTATCTAGATATGCTTTTCAGCAAAGGATATCAAGAGAATGAAACAAATAAGATAACAGAAATAAAGGAGAAAGTTGTTTAAAATTGTATGCTCTTTCTAAATCATGAAATAAAAAATCTGGGTTTCATGTCCCTTTAAAAGGTTTAAATTTCCTTTTCAATATACAAAGATATCGCTATAACACAGGTTATTTTGGAGTCAAAAAGCACATTAAACTGATACCCCAGGCCCTTGTTTCTAAAAAAAAGATCAAGGCGTCACACTGGACCCAAAGTGGTATTGGTTTTTTAGAATACGCTACAGATATATGCCTTTAACATAAACTCTTCTAATTACATTGTTCGAAATGAATATATATAAGAAGAAAAAAAAAAAAAAAAGGGAAAGTAAGAAAGAGAAAAAAAAGAAAAGAAACGATCTCTCTCTCTCACCGCTCACCCAAACTCTCATCTGACCAAAATTTGGGAAAATGACCAGCGTAGATATTTAACTGTACAAAATGGGATTTAAGCAAAGGTTTGACAAGCGACCTTTGTACTGATTCTTGTAGTGATAATATAAAAAAATTCCACTTTTTAAAGAAAAGAATTAGTTGGTCAATCGAAGGGTATAATAAATTGTATTGTTCTAACGTGCATTGTGTAATCAAGGCATTCTTAAGTTGTGAAATTTTGGGCGCCGAGCGTGATTTCCAAACTCTAAGAATAAGATTACGACCAATTAGTATAATAGTATTATAAGTTTAAAATTTTTAGAGACCCCCTGGAAATTGGCAAGAAAAAAAATCTCAATTGGTTTAATGTGATAGACTAAGTGTAGGACTGCGTTCATCCAATTTTTTCCCAAAACTGAAAGATTTTTGGCCATTCCCAAAAGCAGTGGAAAATATCTGCGTGGGTTATCTTACATCTAGAGCAAAGAACATCTGATTTATACTATCTGGATAGGGTTTCCGGGGTGAGATAACTCCTAAAACTAATCTTAATCTGAGATTCTCTCCATGATGTTAGAACCCAAGCTTGATCAGTTATTTTAAAACTGCCCACTATGATCTTATCGTTAATATCGGGAAACTTTTTAGACCATTTTGCCATTATATCATTAACTTGTGTAGATAAAGATTTTTGAATTAATAGCTGATATAGGGGAGAAATTGCATATATCCCAGATTGGTATCCAATTATTCTGCTGCATAATTCACCTAAAGACCAATCTATACCATATTCTTGAATTAATTCGTAAGAAAAATGTTTTAATTGAATATAGGCATAAAATTCTTGAGTTGGGAGGTCAAAATTATTGGCTAAATTAGCAAAAGTAACTGGGGGACCATCAGGTCCTAATATTTGGTTAATCCACTTTAGCCCTTTTGTAGCCCATTTTTTAAATACCCTATTAGACAATCCTGGCATGAAAATAGGATTTCCTCTAATAGGTAAGAATTGAGAAATATAACGAGAAAATCCTAACTCAGTACAAAACCTCTGCCATGCCACTATAATATTTTTAAAGATAATCAGAGAAGAAATAGTCGAAGGAAGTGCCGTTAATAGGCAGTGTAGTAAAGCTTTCAGGTGAAAAGGGGCGGCGAGGTTGGATTCACAACAAAATATACGGCTAGATTTGGAGTTTTGTCGGTAAGGACCCGAAAAGCTAACGCCGGCTTTTTTCTGGCCGCACCATAAAAATAACTCTGGTTTTGAGAGTCCACATAAAGGCTGCGTTAGGCTCCAAAAAAGGAGCGTAGAGCATATTTAACGCAGCTTCAACTCTCGATACCAGAGTTGCTTACGGACGCGGCCAGCCTCAAAAACGTGCTCGTGCACGATTCCCCCATAGGATACAATGGGGCTGTTTGAGCTGAAAAAAAACCTAACACCTGCAAAAAAGCCGCGTTCAGCTCCTAACGCAGCACCATTGTTTCCTATGGGGAAACACTTCCTACGTCTGCACCTAACACTCTAACATGTACCCCGAGTCTAAACACCCCTAACCTTACACTTATTAACCCCTAATCTGCCGCCCCCGCTATCGCTGACCCCTGCATATTATTATTAACCCCTAATTTGCCGCTCCGTAAACCGCCGCTACTTACATTATCCCTATGTACCCCTAATCTGCTGCCCCTAACACCGCTGACCCCTATATTATATTTATTAACCCCTAATCTGCCCCCCACAACGTCGCCTCCACCTGCCTACACTTATTAACCCCTAATCTGCCGAGCGGACCGCACAGCTACTATAATAAAGTTATTAACCCCTAATCCGCCTCACTAACCCTATAATAAATAGTATTAACCCCTAATCTGCCCTCCCTAACATCGCCGACACCTAACTTCAATTATTAACCCCTAATCTGCCGACCGGAGCTCACCGCTATTCTAATAAATGTATTAACCCCTAAAGCTAAGTCTAACCCTAACACTAACACCCCCCTAAATTAAATATAATTTTAATCTAACGAAATTAATTAACTCTTATTACATAAATTATTCCTATTTAAAGCTAAATACTTACCTGTAAAATAAATCCTAATATAGCTACAATATAAATTATAATTACATTGTAGCTATTTTAGGATTAATATTTATTTTACAGGTAACTTTGTAATTATTTTAACCAGGTACAATAGCTATTAAATAGTTAAGAACTATTTAATAGTTACCTAGTTAAAATAATTACAAAATGACCTGTAAAATAAATCCTAACCTAAGTTACAATTAAACCTAACACTATACTATCATTAAATTAATTAAATAAAATACCTACAATTACCTACAATTAAACCTAACACTACACTATCAATACATTAATCAAATACAATATCTACAAATAACTACAATGAAATAAACTAACTAAAGTACAAAAAATAAAAAAGAACTAAGTTACAAAAAATAAAAAAATATTTACAAACATAAGAAAAATATTACAACAATTTTAAACTAATTACACCTACTCTAAGCCCCCTAATAAAATAACAAAGACCCCCAAAATAAAAAATGCCCTACCCTATTCTAAATTACTAAAGTTCAAAGCTCTTTTACCTTACCATCCCTAAACAGGGCCCTTTGCCCTGAACAGGGCCCTTTGCGGGGCATGCCCCAAGAAGTTCAGCTCTTTTGCCTGTAAAAAAAACATACAATACCCCCCCCAACATTACAACCCACCACCCACATACCCCTAATCTAACCCAAACCCCCCTTAAATAAACCTAACACTAATGGATGGAATCAGCCAATCAGAATCAAGTTCAATCCGATTGGCTGATCCAATCAGCCAATCAGATTGAGCTCGCATTCTATTGGCTGATCGGAACAGCCAATAGAATGCGAGCTCAATCTGATTGGCTGATTGGATCAGCCAATCAGATTGAACTTGATTCTGATTGGCTGATTCCATCAGCCAATCAGAATATTCCTACCTTAATTCCGATTGGCTGATAGAATCCTATCAGCCAATCGGAATTCGAGGGACGCCATCTTGGATGACGTCCCTTAAAGGAACTGTCATTCTTCAGTTGGACGTCGCCGGAAGAAGATGGGTCCGCGGTGGAGGTCTTCAGGATGGAGCCGGTCGTCATCGGATAAAGATAGAAGATGCTGCTTGGATCAAGATGGTTGCCGGTCCGGATCGCCTCTTCTTCCCGGATAGGATGAAGACTTTGGAGCCTCTTCTGGACCTCTTCAGCCACCGGATGATGGATCGCCAGCCCCCGCTTGGGTTGGATGAAGATTTTGGAGCCAGGACGGATCGGTGATACCTGGTGAGGTGAAGACAAGGTAGGATGATCTTCAGGGGCTTAGTGTTAGGTTTATTTAAGGGGGGTTTGGGTTAGATTAGGGGTATGTGGGTGGTGGGTTGTAATGTTGGGGGGGGTATTGTATGTTTTTTTTTTACAGGCAAAAGAGCTGAACTTCTTGGGGCATGCCCCGCAAAGGGCCCTGTTCAGGGCTGGTAAGGTAAAAGAGCTTTGAACTTTAGTAATTTAGAATAGGGTAGGGCATTTTTTATTTTGGGGGTCTTTGTTATTTTATTAGGGGGCTTAGAGTAGGTGTAATTAGTTTAAAATTGTTGTAATATTTTTCTTATGTTTGTAAATATTTTTTTATTTTTTGTAACTTAGTTCTTTTTTATTTTTTGTACTTTAGTTAGTTTATTTCATTGTAGTTATTTGTAGGTATTGTATTTAATTTATTTATTGATAGTGTAGTGTTAGGTTTAATTGTAGGTAATTGTAGGTATTGTATTTAATTTATTTATTGATAGTGTAGTGTTAGCTTTAATTGTAGGTAATTGTAGGTATTTTATTTAATTAATTTATTGATAGTGTAGTGTTAGGTTTAATTGTAACTTAGGTTAGGATTTATTTTACAGGTAAATTAGTAATTATTTTAACTATTTTAGCTATTAAATAGTTCTTAACTATTTAATAGCTATTGTACCTGGTTAAAATAAATACAAAGTTACCTGTAAAATAAATATTAATCCTAAAATAGCTATAATATAATTATAATTTATGTTGTAGCTATATTAGGATTTATTTTACAGGTAAGTATTTAGCTTTAAATAGGAATAATTTATTTAATAAGAGTTAATTAATTTCGTTAGATGTAAATTATATTTAACTTAGGGGGGTGTTAGTGTTAGGGTTAGACTTAGCTTTAGGGGTTAATACATTTATTAGAATAGCGGCGAGATTCGGTCGGCAGATTAGGGGTTAATAATTGAAGTTAG
This sequence comes from Bombina bombina, assembly GCF_027579735.1. NCBI lineage: Eukaryota > Metazoa > Chordata > Amphibia > Anura > Bombinatoridae > Bombina > Bombina bombina. The sequence goes on from NC_069504.1 coordinate 793,212,396, forward strand.
GTGTCGGCGATGTTAGGGAGGGCAGGTTAGGGGTTAATAAATATAATATAGGGGTCGGCGATGTTAGGGCAGCAGATTAGGGGTACATAGGGATAATGTAGCTGGCGGCGGCGTGCGGACGGCAGATTAGGGGTTAATAAGTGTAGGTAGCTGGCGGCGACGTTGTGGGGGGCAGATTAGGGGTTAATAAATATAATATAGGGGTCGGCGGTGTTAGGGGCAGCAGATTAGGGGTACATAAGGATAACGTAGGTGGCGGTCGGCAGATTAGGGGTTAAAAAAATGTAATCGAGTTGCGGCGATGTGGGGGGACCTCGGTTTAGGGGTACATAGGTAGTTTATGGGTGTTAGTGTACTTTAGGGCACAGTAGTTAAGAGCTTTATGAACCGGCGTTAGCCCAGAAAGCTCTTAACTACTGACTTTTTTCTGCAGCTGGAGTTTTGTCGTTAGATTTCTAACGCTCACTTCAGACACGACTCTAAATACCGAAGTTAGAAAAATCCCATTGAAAAGATAGGATACCCAATTTACGTAAGGGGATCTGCGGTATGGAAAAGTCGCGGCTGAAAAGTGAGCGTTAGACCCTTTTTTGAGTGACTCCAAATACCGGAGGTAGCCTAAAACCAGCGTTAGGAGCCTCTAACGCTGGTTTTCACGGCTACCGCCCAACTCTAAATCTAGCCGATTTTAATTTGTTCTTTTTCAGTAATCCAATCTATAGCAGTTTTTACTAGAGCCGCTAAATTATATGCTTGGATATAGTGCAGTGCTAGTCTAGCTGCCAGTTTAGAATTCATAAGCCGATGGATAGCTATCCGAGGTTTTTCACCCTTTCATAAAAACCTAGTACAAACTTTATTATACCTCAGAATATCTGCCCAGCCCCTTGTTTCAACATAAAAATATTTTTAAATTAAGGTACAAAAATCTTCCCTGCTCAAAAACCCCCCAAAAAGCAAATATCAGTTATGCACAATCATACAATTCCTTTAAGTTTCAATAAAAGTGTAAACAAGTATTTAATATTTCCATGCAAAATACTATTTTTTAATTTGCAATATACTATTTGAAAATATTACTTCTCTATGTATCAAAGTAAGTTCATCATAAAATTGGCTCAATTTCCATGCCTTCCCCTATAATCTTGGAACAAACTTAAAGATTGGTTGAGCACAATCACAATTGCACATGCCCCAATGTTGGCTCACACATATATGATTTCATGTCCCTTTAACATTCCTTTAAACATCTCCAATTTCTATTTAGTTTATATGAAAGGGACTTAAGTTTTAGTTAAAAATGGAATTAACTTTCTTTTATTGAATGGTATTTTATGAATACTATTTATATTGTGTTGTCCTTTCAAGTCTTGTAAAGATAGGAATGTAGATCCATATTCATTCAGTAGAATGCAGGAGAGAATTCTTAGTGAACATTAGTTCTTAGATATGTAATATACATTTGTTTGTTAGCCAATTGGGAGCATCTGTTACACAACCCACCAATCACTGGCTGGGTCCTGTTCAGGAGCTACATGTAATTAGGTTGCCTCTTTAACTAGAATATTATTAATTATTGACTGTTGTTATTAATTTGTAATTATATTGAAATTGTTAAAAATGCTATTTTTTGTTTACAAATTCAAACAAATTGGAACAGAGTCTATAGCAGTGATGGTGAACCTTGGTACTGTTTTAGAACTACATTTCCCATGATACTTAGGCATTCTAAAGTCCATGGGAAATGTAGTTCCATAAAAACCAGCATCATGGGAAATGTAGTTCTTTAAAGAGACGGTAAAATCTGAAAAAAACTTTCATGATTCAGATAGGGCATGTTATTTTAAATAACTTTCCAATTTACTTTTATCACCAATTTTGCTTTGTTCTCATGGTATTCTTAGTTAAAAGCTAAACCTAGGAGGTTCATTTGCTAATTTCTTAGACCTTGAAGGCCGCCTCTAATCTGAATGCATTTTGACAGTTTTTCACCTTTAGAGGGCATTAAGTCATGTATTTCACATAGATAACATTGAGCTCATGCATGCACAGTTACCCTGGAGTGAGCACTGACTGACTAAAATCCAAGTCTGTCAAAAGAGCTGAAATAAGAGGGCAGTTTGCTGAGGCTTAGATACAAGGTAATCACAGAGGTAAAATGTGTATTATTATAACTGTGTTGGTTTTGCAAAACTGGGGAATGGGTAATAAAGGGATTATCTATCTTTTTAAACAACAACAATTCTGGTGTTGACTATCCCTTTAACATCTGGAGTGCCATGGTCCGCCATCACTGGTCTATAGTAACAAGAGTATCACAATTCAGCTTAAAGGTACATTCTAGTGTTGAAATAAGAACTTTTTTATTTATGAACATATTCCCTTCTTTTAATATTGGTTTAAACTTTTAAAAGGGTTAAGTACATAGTTATACTTCCTCTCAAATACCCCCTTTTTGCTCCATATAAGATAATGGCTGGTGATTGGAGTCTATGTATGTATATGCCTGATCCTAATTGGCTCATCAGGTATACAGCTGGATTGGCACAAGAATATAATGTGCTAACAAACTTTATTTTTACAACTTTATTTAACCAACTTTATTTTTACACTGGACGATACCATTACATGTAAAAATCCTTTCTTTAAACAGGCCCTTTACCATTCAGAAGTACAAATGTTTACCTAAAATGGTAAACACATGACAAAGTATATAAAACAGGCTTTTCAGAGGCTTTCTCTTTTCTTTTTTTTTTAATGGGGATTTCCATTCACCTAAATGGAACAAAATATATTCAGTCAATGAAAAAGTAAAAAGAGGCAACTGATTTGATACTAATGATCACTTCCTAATGTGTTTTTTTCATGTTACTAACACCAACAAATCAAGGTGTGCAATTAACAGTATCACATCATTTTGCGTAATTTTATAATTAACATTTTTAAAAAGTCCAAACAATTAACTGCAATCATAAATTAACATTCTGATGATCATATATCGGCTGTGTAAAAGTATCAAAGTGTGATTTGAGCTAAACTTTTAATCTTTTAATTAAAAGAAAATTATATTATTTATTATTAAGTAAAACGAGTATGCCCAAAAACCATATTAACCAATTAAAAAAGCGTCCAAGCTAATAATATTCACGGTTCCAAAGAGACAAAACTGTTTAGTTTTTGTTTTGTTTTTTTAAGAGATTAAAGGGACACTGAACCCAATTTATTTTTCTTTCATGATTCAGACAGAGCATGCAATTTTAAGCAACTTTCTAATTTACTTCTATTATCAATTTTAATTCATTCTCTTGCTATCTTTATTTGAAAAAGAAGGCATCTCAGTTAAGGAGCCAGCAAATGTTTGCTTCAGGACCATGGACAGCACTTGTTTATTGGTGCTGACCAATCAGCAAGGACAACCCAGGTTGTTCACCAAAAATGGGCCGGCATCTAAACTTACATTCTTGCTTTTCAAATAAACATACCAAGAGAATGAAGGAAATTTGATAATAGGAGTAAATTAGAAAGTTGCTTAAAAATGCATGCTCTATGTGAATCATGAAAGAAAGTTTTTGAGTACAGTGGCCCTTTAAGCTTTTGAAATAAAGTCCAAAAATTATGTAAAAAGCTGTTTGAAACGTTTAATTTTTTTAAAACTAGAATACAACCATTTATAACATTTAAAGGAATAGTAAATTTAAAAATAAACTTTCACGTTTCAGATAGCATATGCAATTTTAAAAAAAACTTTCCAAATTACTTTTAACATATTTGCTCTCTTATTATCCTTTGTTGAAGAGCATATCTAGATAGACTGAGTAGCAGCATTGCACCACTGGTAGCTAGTTGGTGATTGGTAGCTATGCACATATGCATCTTGTTATTGGTTCACCCCATGTGTTCAATTAGCCCTCAGTAGCGTCTTGTTGCTCCTTCAACAAAGGATACAAAGAGAATAAAACAAATTTGACAATATAAGTAAATTGGAAAGTTGTCTAAAATTGGGTGCTCTGTCTGAATCATGAAAGTTTAATTTTGACTGTTCTTTCCCTGTTTTTAATCTAACGCTGTAGTATTGATTTGTAGTTCCTGCTACTCTTACTAACTGTGCCTCTGTTTTATTGGTGGAGAAAGACATGCCTCTTGCAAGTACCACAAAAATATCTTGTTTTTTTCAGGAAAGGAAAACATTGCAGTTCCTGACCAGGAAATAACTGGTCATTGGTAGGTAAATGCATATTCCTCGCCTAATTGGCTCAATAGCTATGTCCTGCTCAAGAGCAGCAGTTTGTGTAGTTGAATAAATAGCTTGTAAGGGACATAAGTACTAATAAAATACTCTAATGAATAGGATCATGTTATTTTTCCTTTAAAATTTTCCTTTAACAAAATGTCCTTAAAAATTGACATTACAATTTGTGACTATACATATTGACAGCCAACAGAAATATCCATTAATGATTGGGGCA